>NC_134484.1:215941710-216026710 GCF_040206685.1 Ascaphus truei | reverse complement strand
AATAATAAACCATAAAAAAATAAACATACATCTAAAAATCCAAATCAATCCACGGGTCTTCTACTTGTAATCCATCTTTATCTTCATCTGTATTCTTCTTTCTTCTATCTTCTTCTGGGCGGGGAAGGGTCTTCTTTCCATCTGCGGCCACGCCCTGGTCTTCTTTCTTGCCCGGAGGTCCTTCCTCTGCGGCGTCTGGCTTAAAAATGAGACGACATAGGCTTTTAAAGGCCTATGACGTCACATTTTTCGTCATGGTTCACACAGTCCTGATTGGGCCGTGAAAACCATGTGTTTTGGCCGACAAAAATAAAAATGATGACGTCACTTAAAGGCAATGAAAGCACAGCCAATCAGAATTGCTTTGCTTCAATTGCCTTTAAGATGACATCATGAAAAGACACATGGCCGCCCTCACATGGTATGGTAGCCAATCAGAGCGTGGGAACTCCATCCCTACTCTGATTGGCTCTAGTATACCATGTGACAGAGGCTTGGGGGGAAAAAGGATGTGACGTCATTGAAAGCTTGTCACGTGGTACTAGAGCCAATCAGAGTGTGGGAACTCCATCCCTACTTTGATTGGCTGTAGTACGTCACATCCTTTTCCCCCCCAAGCCTCTGTCACATGGTATACTAGAGCCAATCAGAGTAGGGATGGAGTTCCCACGCTCTGATTGGCTATCATACCATGTCAGGGCGGCCATGTGTCTTTTCATGACGTCATCTTAAAGGCAATTGAAGCAAAGCCATTCTGATTGGCTGTGCTTTCATTGCCTTTAAGTGACGTCATCATTTTTATTTTGGTCGGCCAAAACACATAGTTTTCACGGCCCAATCAGGACAGTGGGAACCATGACGAAAAATGTGACGTCATAGGCCTTTAAAAGCCAATGTTGTCTCATTTTGAAGCCAGACGCCGCGGAGGAAGGACCTCCGGGCAAGAAAGAAGACCAGGGCGTGGCCGCAGACGGGAGAAGACCCCGCCCCGCCCCGCTGGAAGGAGATAGAAGAAAGAAGAATACAGATGAAGATGGATTACAAATAGAAGACCCGTGGATTGATTTGGATTTTTAGTTTAATGTTTATTATTTTATGGTTTTTTATTTTATGGGTTCCTGTTCGTGGATTGGTTCGTGAGTAAGCTGCGCAATGGGAATCGGTGGGGGCAAGTAATGGTAAGTGAACTAAAGAAATGTATTTTATTTAACTTGTTAATTTTTTAAAAAGTTTTTTAACATGTGTATTTTTTTTTGTGGTATATCATTTCTTGCAACTGTATGTATGTATGTATATATGTCTAGAGAGATATATACATACAGGGTAAGAAATGATGTTGTTTTAAAAGCTTGATTTGATGTGTTTTAATTTAATTTGTCTGTGCTGCTATGCTTTATTGTGAGTTTAAAGTATTTTAAAATTAGATAGATGTATTCCTTGGTATTGTATTGTGTGTTTGAGGGAGGTCAGCGATAGCCTTGGTTTTAAAGGTTGGATTTTGGTTGGTATTTATATTTTTTCACAGGCTAAATTGTTCTGCTCCAGGCGTGAATTAGTTAATTGTTTCATTGTTCAGGATGGAGTGTGAATTGTTTAGGGATGTAAATAATAATTGCTAATTGATTTTTGTTTACTTAGTTGATTCATTTGCAGAATGTATATGGTGCATAGATTTTATGCATCATTATATTGGAATGTGAGGTGTTTCATTGGCTTTTCATTGGATTGTGATGATATAGATTGTGAGATCAGTTAGGATTATTAAAGGAAATTGATTTTAATGTAGTGTCTGTATGGAGAAGAGTATGGTTGTAGGACAGTATGGTTTTGATAACCCTTCTACATTTATCTGTATACTGGTTCATCGTGTGTGTATATACTGTGTGTGTGTATATATATATATATATATATATATATATATATATATATATATATATATATATATATATATATATATATATATATATATATATATATATATATAAATATATATATATATATATATATATATATATATATATATACTGTATATCTCTCTCTCTCTCTCTCTCTCTCTGTATATATATACAGTATATATATATATATATATAGTTGCATGATGAAGCCACTGTACAAATTCATGGGTGAAGGGTGGGTTTCGGGCCAGTGTGGCTTAACCCCTTAATCACCTTTGCGGTTATTATCTGATAAGGTGTTTAAGGGGTTAATTGATATCTGAATGTACTTGCAATGTATTGGCTTTGTATTTGATTTGAATGTTGTGGGCAAGACAAGGATGTTGCTGGCGACGGACACTTCGTATTGATGAGGTCAGTAGTACTTTATTTATTTGAATATGCTAGTTAATGTTTTTAATAATGGTCAATTAATCTATTATCCATATCTGGATAATAGTTATTTTGCACATTATTGTACTGTAGGTGTTGGGGGGGAGGGTGAATGTATTGAATGTATAGGCCAGGTTTATTTTTTTTACATTCAGGGTTGGTTCCGTGGTTCTGCGTGGGACCTCTGGAGACCACCTGTGGGTATCCTCGGGTATCCCAAGGGTATCAGGCTGGTGGTTCCATGGGTGACACATGCGGGGATGATGATGTGTGGTCCCACTTCCCTGGGGGCACCGCGGACCCGTAGTCTGCGGGGATGACGATGTGCGGTCCCACTTCTGTGGGGCACCGCGGACCCGTAGGTGCGGGGATGATGATGTGTGGTCCCACTTCTGTAGGGGCACCGCGGACCCGTATTGAGCACCCGTGAGTTCCCCAGACCCCCGAGGGAACTACCCGAGGCCCCGCAGACACCTGTGGGTCTGACCCGGGGCTCCCAGACATCCGCGTGCCTACCATGGGGACCCAATTGTGGCCCACGGTGACCCAAGGAGACCACCTGGGGGCCATGGTGCTGGTGGGATCCACCAGCAGGCCTCCAGAAACTGTGTAAAAAGGGCTGCTGGTAAACTGTAGGTCTGTCCAGGTGCCCCGCCAGCCCACCGGGGACTCGCGTGGGGCTGCGTTATGAACCCTGTATGTTAAGGATTAATCTTATATTTATGGGGGGGCACAGGGGGTGGGTAATGTATTTAATAAATATAATGCTGTTTATTGTGGGTCACTGTACTGTTTTTATTGTGGGTACTGGGGGTGGGGGGGGGGTGTTTCCCCAATGGTATGTGGGTAGGCCTCCCTTGTGCGTACTGGGTGGTTAGGCCTCACGGGGGGGGGGGGTTAGTGTGGGAGGGTATGTAGGCATCCCGAGTGGTGGGTGAGGGTGGGTTAACCCCTTAATGACTGTAGCAGTTAATAACCGCTATGGTGATTAAGGGGTTAGGGGACATTACTTTGTATGTTTTAATTTTTGTCTCTTTTTTGCAGCAGCAGAGGGGCCATGTGCAGGTGGGTAGTGGGTAGGGGGTGTGGGTGTGGTTATTTACACGGGATCCCCGACCCCACATTTACGTACAGTACACTGCACTCACAGAAACCACAGGCCAGGCAAATTTAACTGACACAATAGGGGGAGGCGGGCTTACACAGATTAGTCAAAGCAGGGAAGCTTAGCAGACACAATAGGGGGAGTTTTTTTTTACATAGATTACAGTGAAGGCAGGGAGGTTTAAAACACACAATAGGGGGAGGGGGTTTTACATAGATTACAGTAAAGGTAGGGAAGCTTCACACACAATAGGGGGAGGGGGTTTTACATAGATTACAGTGAAGGCAGGGAAGTTTAAAACACACAATAGGGGGAGGGTTTTTTACATAGATTACAGTGAAGGCAGGGAAGCTTCACACACAATAGGGGGATGGGGTTTTACATAGAAAACAGTGAAGGCAGGGAAGTTTAAAACACACAATAGGGGGAGGGTTTTTTACATAGATTACAGTGAAGACAGGGAGGTTTAAAACACACATTAAAAATATGTATGTAATGTATTTATTGTTTATTCTGCCTTAACCCTTCATTGCCTTAGCGGCTATACGCTATGGTAATGACGCAGCATTTCTGTATTTTTAATAAAATTGTGCAGGAGCAGGGGATTCCCTGAGCATTAATTTCTGGCTCAGGGAACCCCCTGCTCACTGTACAATATTATTAAAATACAGAAATGCTGCTTCATTACCATAGCACATAGCCGCTAAGGTAAAGAACGATTCTTTATTTATATATGTGTTTTATTTATACTGTACATGTGCAGAGGGTCTCCGGAGCAGAACCGTTGTGGTTTTAGGTCCGGGGACCCCCTGCTCCCTGAGATACAGGCCCCTTTAGGGGGTGCCGGTATCCCTCTGCATGGTTTACAGGCCGCGGTCACGTGATCGGGACCTTTAAACGCAGAGGGATACCGGCACCTCATAAAGGGGGCTGTATCTCGGGGAGCAGGGGGTCCCCCGACCTGAAACCAACGCGGTTCAGCTCTGGAGACCCCCTGCACATCTACACTATAAATAAAAATGTATTTCAAATGTATTTATTTATAGTCATTTATTTATATATTTATTTAGATTTATTTATTTATTTTTTGGGCGGCTGCTGTGTGTGATTTTTTTTTTATTGTGGATAGCGGGAATGGGTGAAGGGGGTATTAGCCCCAACGGTGGTTGTTTAGGGCTTGCGGGGGGGGTAGCGGTAGGGGTTAACCCCTTCATGACCGTAGCGGTATTAACTGCTATGGCCGTGAAGGCATTAAGTGCACCCGCAACCCCCCCGCAAGTCCTAAACTCACACCAAGGGCCAAATACCCCCTTCACCCACCCCCGCTACCCACAATAAAGCGGGCAGGGTGAGTTAACCCCTTCATTGCCTTAGCGGCTGTACGCTATGGTAATGAAGCAGCATATCTGTATTTTTAATAATATTGTGCAGGAGCAGGGGGTCCCCTGAGCATTAATTTCTGGCTCAGGGAACCCCCTGCTCACTGTACAATATTATTAAAATACAGAAATGCTGCTTCGTTACCATAGCACATAGCCGCTAAGGTAAGGAACGAGTGTTTATTTATATATGTGTTTTATTTATACTGTACATGTGCAGAGGGTCTCCGGAGCAGAAACGTTTTTGTTTTAGGTCCGGGGACCCCCTGCTCCCCGAGATACAGGCCCCTTTAGGGGGTGCCAGTATCCCTCTGCTTTGTTTACATGTCGCGGTCACGTGATCGGGACCTTTAAATGCAGAGGGATACCGGCACCTCATAAAGGGGGCTGTATCTCGGGGAGCAGGGGGTCCCCCGACCTGAAACCAACGCGGTTCAGCTCCGGAGACCCCCTGCACATGTACACTATGAATAAAAATGTATTTTAAATAATTTTTAATGTGCTGATGTTTGCGCAGAGAGAGCAGCAGTTCTCTCTCTGCTGCAAACACATCTCACCCCCGCCGGCCTACAGTATCATTGATGTGCATATACAGTACTGCATGTGTACAGTACTGTATGTTAGGGGTTATAGGGGTTGTTGTTATACAGTATATATATATATAATGTGACGTCATTTTTGTTTACTTGATTGGTTAAAATAGTTGACTTGTTTGGAAGTGTTTGTATTTGGCTTGCAATGATATTGTTAACATTCATTTGCAGAATGTATATGGTGCATAGATTTTATGCATCTTTAATACAATGTAAATGCAATGTATTGATTGGATTGTGAGGTGTTTCATTGTCATGTGGTGATTTAGATTGTAAGATCAGTTAGGATTATTAAAGGAAATTCATTGTAATGTAGTGTGTCTGTATGGAGAAGTGTTGTTTGTAGGACCATATGGTTTTGATATCCCTTCTACATTTATTTGTATATTGGTTCATCATGTGTGTGTATATACTGTGTGTATATATATATATATATATATATATATATATATATATATATATATATATATATATATATATATATATATATATATATATATATATATATATATATATATATATATATATATATATATATATGTATATATGTATGTATGTATGTATGTATGTATGTATGTATGTATGTATACATACATACATACATACATACATACATACACCCTGGCTGTGCTCAAAGCTGTGACCATGCAGCAAGCATAAGCCTATAGGGAACCATGTTAAAAATGGTTGAGGCAAAAAGTGACACTATGTGCTCATTTGCATGTCATTTCCCACAATCCTTTGCTGCAGTGGAAGTGCTGTATGCTGGGTGATAATGGGGAAAGGCGGGGTTGCAGACCTGCCTAAGACATGCAGATGAGCATACAGTTATATTTGCATATTTGCTTTCCTGTGGAAGGTTTTTGTCACTTTTTTTACTCACCATAATTTAACTCAGTATTATGGTTTAGCCTATCCCTTAGCCTCTCTTGCATTCCCAGTAAAATCAACCCCACACTGATGAGACCCATCAAGGTCAAAACAGCTGTCTGTGGGTGGTTTTCTGGGTATGCACCTTAACCCTGGCTGTTCTCAAAGCTGTGACCATGCAGCAAGCTTAAGCCTATAGGGAACCATGTTAAAAATGGTTATTGAGGCAAAAAGTGACACTGTGTGCTCATTTGCATGTCATTTCCCAGAATCCCTTGCTGCAGTGGAAGTGCTGTATGCTGGGTGATAATGGGGAAAGGCGGGGTTGCAGACCTGCCTAAGACATGCAGATGAGCATACAGTTATATTTGCATATATATATATATATATATATATATATATATATATATATATAGTTATATATATATAGTTTTAGGTTGGCGCCACCTTCTGTTTTCTCTTTTTCTTTTATATATATATAAGAAAAAGAGAAAACAGAAGGTGGCGCCAACCTAAAATTACCTAGCATATCACTATATGGTCAGAATATGAAGAAAATATCTATGCTGTTCAGGACTAAAATATAAAAATAAAAGACCAAAAAAAAAGGCCTGCTCCTTTTGCACCTGCCTTTAGCTGGCGCGTTTTTAAAGGCGATTCATTTAGCGCTGCAAAAATCAGCGCATTTGCCTGATCGGGCACATTTTGCGCGGAGGGCTGAAAAAATGCCTTTTAAGGGCGATAAAGCGCTGTTATCACTGCTTAGTGAATCGCACTGAAGCCTTCATCGGACTTAAAGGGCACTTTGCGCTCTTAAAGCCACTTATCGGAGCTTAGTGAATCTGCCCCTTAATGTTTTAATATATATAAAAATACAGTGCTTAGATTACAGAAAAGGTATTACAAAAAACATTCTGTACTGTTACAATACAAGGCAGAACAGCTTCTTAGAATAACAGACTAAAACAGACAGAAAATCTTATACTTTACAAAATGCTATGGATTTCCCCCAGAGTGGCCACTGGCTTAGAACAGGAGATCTTGCATACTTTGTCCAAAGCATGTGTAGCCCCCTGTAAACAGCACAGGCTATACATATCTTCCTCCTACTGTGGTAAGTCCTAATAAGGGCAGGCACCAGTAGTGATCATGGGTTTTCCCCCTTTCAGGCCCTGCCCTGAGTGATAGATGCAGGCCCCTGACTCTGCTGCAGGCATGAGACAGAGGGGAGGTACTGCTGACATCATGATGGGTGGGGCTAAGCCTATTTAGCAGCCCATTCCTGTAAGTGACAGTTAGTCTAGTCGATGCTGGAGTC
Source organism: Ascaphus truei (assembly GCF_040206685.1). NCBI lineage: Eukaryota > Metazoa > Chordata > Amphibia > Anura > Ascaphidae > Ascaphus > Ascaphus truei. The sequence continues at coordinate 216,019,118 of NC_134484.1, read as the reverse complement.
TGTCCTGGGAGTGAGAGGAGTATACCTAGCTCCGTCCTGGGAGCAGCAAGAGAGAAAACTCTGGCCTATGACATTTGGAGAGCGAGCCGAGTTCAGGTGGACCAATGCCCCTCACCCCGATGATGGGGTGAGGGGGAGAATCCATCCCCCACCCAGAGGAAACCCTCTGAGGTGGGCAGTGGGGTATTGAGGCCCCAGACCAGTCCATCCTGTCGGAGAGTACACTTGGAGGGAAGGAGAGGAGGAAAGGCCTGTAGTGGAGGGTCGTGTGAATTGGGGAGATTGCTGTTGTTGTTGTGGCTGCTTGTCGCCACTACTGCCGGGTGCGGCTCGGACCAATAAAGAGAGACATTACCTTTTTACCAAAGACTGTTGTGTGATTCTGGAGCATCCACCCTGGAACCAGGGGTTACTCTTCTATACGGGTCCTACACCATACCCTGGGAAGGTATAGAGGATGGAGGTGCTGCACCACCACTGAAAGCATGGAGGCTACTACCCCAGAAGCCTGGTCCTGTGATCCCCCACACCACCACGGGAGACTCAGGCCCTCCTGTTCCACACAGGTACGCACCACCCAGTACATATAATCCGCCCTCACACACCCTAGATATGTCAGATGAGTCTGGGGGGGGGGGGGAATAGGGGTTACACATGTCTCTGGAGATATTTGATTTTTAAAATATTTTTTCCCAGACTTAAATACATTATTTCCTCTTGGCACTGGCATAAGCCCACTTCTTCTAGAGAAGGCTTTGAAGCTGCTCTACCCAGACCATGTCTATAGAACTTGATTAAAACAGTTGACACCTTGAGTGGGCAATCCAGGCTGGACCCCCACCCCAAGTACTTCTCTTTGAAATTCAGAGCAGACCAAAGGAACAGTCCAGACCTGTTTCAAACCCAACATTTTGTATTTTGTTAAAAACAAGTGTAGTTCATTAACCCCTCATGCACCAAAAGGATTGACTACATAATATCTCATGATATTATCATGACAATATACATAACCTATATACAGTATATACACAACATTGCTTGTATATAACAACGCGCTGGTTTTCTGCATTTTACTTAGTTCCTGGAGATGATGAGCCAACCTCCACTCTGAAAGCAGCAGACTCCATTACACTTAAACCTTGATATAAGGTCTTGTTTTGTACATGTTTTGATTAACGTGGACTTCCACCCTACAGTTTATCTTACTATCACTGTTCACTGGGTTTATAATTAATGTATATATAAATTGGTGTGCTGTATATCCCTCACTTTTTTTAATCTACTGTATATACAACATGTCTGAGACTGATAGAGCGATCCTGGCTGATATTCAAAACAAAATCAATGTCAAAAAAGAATTTAGCAATGTAAAAGTAAAATAAATACTACAGGGTCAGCTGTAGTAACTGAAATAATAAGCAGCTACAAAAATTGAAAACTGCCTAGATTGACCAGTGAATGACCATTAACAATATTGGGCAGTCTCTATTTCATTGATATGCAGTAATTGAACAACCAACATAATTCAGTATAATAATAATAATAATAATAATAATAATAATAATAATAATAATAATAATAATAATAATAATAATAATAATAATAATAATTTAGTAAAACAAAAATATCTTGAAGATCCCAGATATCAAGAGAAAGTTTTAAATCCCAAGTTCATACTTGTGTACAGCTCATTATTTTACATAAAGTTACATAAAAAACTGCTTATGAAGAGGTGTTTTTTTTTTTTAACTTTCTGTTTATTGTTTTTTGCATAAAAATCATACAATCAAAATGTTATTGCCATAACAGGGGAGACAAAATCCAATCAGGACATACAACATTTAACAGACAAATGGATGGGAAGACAACAGGACATGAACGAAAAAAGGAGGGAGGGAAAGAAAGGGGGGGGGGGGGTTAGAGAAGGGTATGCCACGTCTCTTCCTATTCTCATCGATCCGTTGATCGCCACTGATGCTTTCCATTTTGCTAATATCCACATGTGCTGATGTACCCGCCTGTTCCTGGATCCCTTTTGGGGGGCCTACTGTCCGTTCTCCGCGTCTTGTCCGCATCACGCGCTGTGCATCCAAGGAGAACCCACTTTATCCTATTAAAGGCAAATGGTGGCATTGCTCATCCCTGGAATATCTGTCTGAGCTAGCCAAGGCAGCCAGACCTTTTGGAATTTTGAGCCAGTGTCGTATGAAGAGGTGTTTTAATGACATGACTGCAAAAGACTCTTGTTGTAATTTGCCTTTATATTCAGGTATATACAGTATGACACACTCATGTGTTGTATGATATTTTGTTCTAGCTTACAATATATGCACTATTGTACTTAGAATGAAACAGGCATGAGTCTATGCCCCAAAGATGTTACAACCTACTTTTGGTGCCTACGCTGACTTGTCAAAGGTCAAGGAGAGATGACACATTCATTCACACTGGGTCCTTCTACTCTAAAGACAAAAAATACACTTAGCCCCTTCTTCAGCTGCTCCTTCAGCCCAATATTGTAAATATTTTTTATCAAACTGCAAATATTATTATTAATGTAAATGTCTTCTAGGACATTATAGTAATGTTATAATTTTTGGAGGAAATATATGAATAATATATTTTAAACAAATTGGAAGAGTTATTGCATCCAAAAATCTAGACAACAACCAAAAACTCTTTCTCTTACTCTGACTTCATCCCTTTGTGCAGTTTTTCCTTTGTGAAAAAGAAATTGATTCATACTGTACACTGTGTCAATGTATACTTTGGTGCACAAAATCAGACTAAATTGCTCTTCTTCTGTGTATCTAATAGCAATAGCAATAGCTAATAGTGTAAGTAATAGCAATGCTTTATGCATACTGTAGATCCCCTTATCTTTTAATAAGCTAGCTAGTTTCATAAGTGGTTGTGATCTCAGCCATTAGACTGCTAATGCACCAAACCTTTTGTTCAATACCAGTAAATGGTACATTCGAAAGCAATAATCTCATGATACCCACTACACAGGTAAGGCAAAAAATGAAAAAAAAATTTAAATGCTGGGAAAATCAGTTGTTTGTCAGAGATAGGAAAGAAAAAATAGGTTAAACAATTTCTTCCATCATATAAGTTGCTAATTAAACCACCTTCTCCAGACATGCAGTTATCACAAGGATAAAAAAGATATCTACAGTATCTTTGCCCTTTCAGTATTCTGTTTAGAGAAGCAGTAGGTGGACACAGAAAGTTAAAGGACTTCTTAAAATGCATAGGAGGGGGCAATATAATAAATGACACTGGTTTTTAAAATGGTGATAAACTATATTCTTCTAAGTCTTACTCAATGTTTTCAAGTATTTTACAATGTACAATTATTAATGCAATGTTTTTTTAACTTTATGTCCTTTACCAGACTAACTTAAATGGGAAAATATTTGTGTACAACATAGTACTGAATAATATAAGTACATATTTCCCCTTTTTAAAGCTGGAATTTTTATTTTTAGATCTACAGTAATTTATGAATTCAGCACTCTAATGTATGCCATTGTATAATGTAGGCTATGATTCATTTTATGTGAACTGGATATATTGAAGTGAATCCTTAGACTACAAACTAAGATAGTTGGCTTTATGCTTCAGAACCACACCATTCAATCATGGAATCCCACCCCATTCTTCAAGGATTGATAGTTTTGCCTTACAATTTGTCCAACTTTTGAAATGACCGTGACATGCAATAATAAAGGAGGAATTTTAAGCAGTCAGTTGAAAGTAAAGACTAGAGAACATTTATGGCTAATGTTTCAAGGGTTGCATTTAGTCAAAGCCATTACACAAAATAATTGTTAATAGAATAATAAAACCAGCCATAATGTTATGACAATAACAATCTAGATATATATACAAATAGGTTAAAGAGAACAACCCAAAGACACCTGACTGCACTCAATTGATCCAGTATTGAAACTGGTATAGTAGCCAGAAATATTCAATCCATGGAATAGTAGTATACCATATACAGTAGCTACTCCAGTGACAATACTATTAAAATAATGTATTCGGTATATCTAACAAACATATCAAACACACAGAAACATATAAAAGCAATTAAAATAAGGAAGGCTAATACCGGACACCATCCGAGTCTCCCCTCACAAGGGCTATGATTGCATATTATACCCTGATATAAGAGAAAAGGTGTGATTGGGAAATAGTCAGCGGCTAACTCCTAGGTCTCTCAGAGACAAGGAGCCATATGTAATTACCACTGGCACTCTGTTGCATAAGTTCATTATGGGTACATAAGACCTGAAGTGACTGTGTGTTGCAACACTGTATAGCAATTGATCTATTAATTCCCATTAGACATGCACATGGTGTGTACAATGGTGTACCTCATATTTAAGCCGCAGCAGTGTATAGCTGTATAAGCATACATACATATGTGGAGCAGTATCCCTGGAAGCAATTCAAGTGTAGTACAGACAAACACAATTGGCTTGTTAGCTCATGTTGCCCATAGACTCACTGACATACACTGAAAAGGTAGCTGTATGTGCCAAGAAGGATACAATGTATACCCAGTAAGAATGTGACATCTGTCTGCTTCACCAGTTCAGGATATAATGTATCCAAATAAGTTTAGTATTCAAAGCATACCCTTGTATGAATTGCGGCTGCAATATAGTGAGTATACAACCTGATTCAATAGTCACACCATGCTACTGCACGTCCGCTTGGTCCATAGCCTTCAACACATGGCGTCAACGGAATGACGTCATAGAAGCCCGACGCACGTTTCGTGTCTATGTGACACTTTGTCAAGGTAAGTAGTGTGTGTCCTCCCTGTTGTACAGACTTTATACCTAATCAGTGGGTGTTAGCTGATTATACTTCTGCCAATCTGATTGACTGGCTGAAATATAATACACTTTTTTTTAAAAAGGTTATTGTAAATTGAGTTTAGTAGCTGTTCATATATTATCCTTTCCCCCCCCCTTCATACTATCAACAGTTAATTTGGTACTAAGAAGTGTATTATATTTCAGCCAAGAGAGGATTATCTTTTTATGCTTCTCTGGCTGTTCTACAGCCACAGTATCCTCTCAATATACATATGGGTAGCGCTGTTCTGAGAGAGAACTCACCTCCCCATTGGCTGTGGGTGAAACGCATGTGCAGGCGCTGAAACGCAGTGCCTGTCGATCATAATAGATGACGTCAGCACACGCTGGTTCTTGGAACGCAGCGCCCAACCAATAGCAACACACTGAGAATAAAGGCACACATTTCGAGCGCTTTTTACCGGAAAGCACTGCAGGACACTTACAAAGCCCCTTGAAGAAGTCTTACGGGGTGAAATGCGTTGGGACATACCTGAGCCATATCTTACATACCTGCTGGATAAGATAGACCATGAGAGCTGTCTAAAGCTCTGCACCCCCTCTGTGTGGTATCCCCTATTGTATGGCCATCACTGGAGTGTACTGAGAGTGGGGACACAGTTGTGTTTGGACTACCTTTCATGTTATCTGTGCATGCAGCTTTGTAAGTGCTTTTAATATATTTTATTAATTATAAAGTTTCTACAGCATTTCCTGCATCCTTTTCTGCTGGGAGTATCCTGTGGCTAAATAAGTCTTCATAAGTTGGTTACTTCAACAATCGAAAAGTGCATTACCAGACAATAGAATGTGAGTGAATACACTATATATTATAAGATCTGTATTAGTATATACAGTATTACACTATTTGTGTGTTTCTTTCTGCTTACTATATCGGGAGTATCCTGCCACCTGGGAGCCCACACAACATCGGAAGTATCCCACCATTGGAGAGCTCATACCACAACCGAAATGCCTGTTTGATCTAAAAAAAATGTGAGTGCAATACCATCCTTATTCGCATTTGGTTTCTATACAGTATCACACTATTGTGTTTTTCCTTTTTTCACCCTCCATATATTCCTACCTGTTAGGAAACCGACTTCTCAGCGCCGTCTGCGCAACACACTGTCAACCCTCAGGGAGACTCAGGGCGTGCAGTGCAACTCCCGCCTACCTGCTTCCACATCGGCAGGCCATTAAGGTCTCCGTCGCAGCATGTTTTCTCCCTCCAGCAAAGCTCCCACTCCCCCTCCTTCTCAGTGGGAGGCGCTGACCCTCCGTCCCGCATGCACACATGCGTCCCCCTCTGACGCTAGACGCGTGCACATGCAACATACAGAGCACGCGCCCAGCATCCGTTCATCAGCTACTACCCCTGCAGTAAGGCTACGCCCCCATACACTGCACGGGCTCACTCTGAGTGCTACTATTGCTCACCTGGGCTGTATCATCCTCACCAATCCTGGCAAGCTCCCTGCATTCCTCTTGTTCTGCCTCCACCCCTGATTGGCCAGCCCAGCTTTATCATGCCTCTCTGGACTCTCACTCATCACTCGACATAGTCTCTGTATGGAAGTTACTTTGTGTTCTCTTGGTTCTGACGTGGCTCGTATGACTACCCCCTTTGCCTCCCGACCTCAGCTCTCCCCTGACTATGTATACTCTGGCATCCCACGATCACGGCTTGGACTTCGACCCTTCTCATCTCACAACTCCCTGACCTCGGCAAGGCAACTACTATTCTACATCTACAACCGGTACCGGCAAGTATTGTCTACCTTACATACACCTGGCCTGGCAACACTAAACACCACACTCCAGACACGCTCCCTTTGATGCGGGTGCATGTATTCCTACTTCCCCCCTCAGCACAGGGGACGAGTCTGGTCTGCGGGCAGCACCGGCGTAACATTGTGTCGAGCCCACAAGACGCAGACCAGACTGAACTAAGGCAGTTTCTCGCTAACCTGCTTATTCAAAACCAGGCCATGGCGGATCAAATTGTGGCATTAACGCGTCAGATAGCTATGCTCTCGGCCCGAGTACCAGTGGTTCCCAGCTCTGACGTGAAAATTCCACCCCCCAAGCCTTACGCAGGCAAACCGCAAGAATGTAGGGGCTTCATCAACCAGTGTGAGGTGCAGTTTGAAATTGCCCCCCACCACTTCGAAACTGGACGTAAGAAGGTAGCCTACATTTATAATCTACTGACGGGCAGCGCCCTGGCTTGGTTCTCCCCGGTCTGGGAGCGGCATTCTGATCTTACCCAGGATTATCAGGCCTTCAAGGCCGAGTTCCAGCAAGTGTTCGATTCCCCCACACACCGGGAGATGGCATCTGTTTCAGAACCCTTGCAGCCGAGACTAACTAGGGACAGGAGGCTCTCGTCTCATTATTTTGGCAAGGCCTGCCGGATCCCATCAAGGATGAACTCGCTCTTCAACCCAGGCCAGATCAATTGGAGGTTCTCATCGAACTAGCCACTCCGAGCCTCAGCACTCTCACTTTTTAAAATGTCAAGCTCCCTTCAACAGCACTCCTGTGGTTACAAAATCTACCACTCCTCTTCGTCCCGCCTTGGAGTTAGCTGAGCCGATGCAATTGGGGGTACAACGCATCTGCACACCCATACGACAATTCCGTCACGCCGGGGGATTGTGTTACTACTGTGGATCCGCTGAGCACCTGGTTCGGGAATATCCTCTGCGCCCGTGAAACAGGAATACCCGGTGAATATGGAGGGGCTCTCTCTGGGTGTCATGTCTCCTCGTCCCCTCCATAAGGAAGAATTTCCTAAGAAACTCACCATACCTGTCTCTCTTACAGACTGTAAGTTTCATACGTCTACCACAGCTTTCATTGACTCTGGAGCAGGAGGAAACTTTGTGGATCTAGAATTCGCCAGGTTAAACCAGATACCGCTCGTGAAAAAAAATAACCCCATCGCACTGGTCGATATCGACGGACTTCCCCTTACCCCGGCCTACATCTCCTTAGAGACGGTCCCTCTCCTCCTGACCTCACACTCCCACAAGGAGACCTTAGTCCTCGATGCCATCCATGCTCCTGGAACACCCATAACCCTTGGCCTCCCATGGTTGCAGCTAAACAATCCACTGATTGATTCGACTTCCTCTTCTCCCATCACTTGGAAACCGAGGTCAGGCAAAGTATCCCAACTTTTGGCCAATACCACCGTCCCTAAATTACCCTTCCCCCTGTCTGCCACCAATTTCGGAACGTTTTCAATAAGGTCCAGTCAGATCTTTTGCCGCCTCACAGGACATACGATTGTCCGATAGATCTTGTTCCAGGTTACAGCTTGCCTAAGTCCAAAACCTACCCCTTGTCACTACCAGAGTCTCAGGCCATGGATGAATATATCCAGGAAAACCTTAAGAAAGGTTTCATTCGCCCTTCCAACTCCCCAGTAGGGACTGGCTTTTACTTCGTGAAGAAAAATGATGGGACTTTAAGACCTTGCATTCACTACAGGGGTTTGAACCGCATCACCATTAAGAATCGTTATCCCCTTCCCCTCATTACCGAACTGTTTGACAAATTACAGGGGGCTAAGATTTTTTCCAAGTTGGACCTACGTGGAGCCTACAATCTGGTGCGCATCAGACAGGGGGGTGAATGGAAGACGGCCTTCAACACACGTAGCGGCCACTACGATTATCTCGTGATGCCCTTTGGTTAGGTAATCCTCCAGCAGTCTTCCAGGACTTTATTAACAATGTTTTCCGTAATGTACTCAACATTTTTGTAATAGTATACTTGGATGACATCCTTTTTTCCCCAAAGATCTCCACGATCATATCCACCACACTTCCTATATTCTCACTCATCTCCGTGAGCTCCATCTGTAAGTCAACCTGCAGAAGTGCACCTTTCATCAGACCTCTACTCAATTCCTGGGTGACATCATTTCTGATGAGGGTTTTATGATGGATTCCGGTAAACTTCAGGCAGTGACTGAATGGCCAAGACCCACTACTCTCAAGGCCGTACAACGCTTCTTGGGATTTGCACATTATTATCGGAAGTTTCAACATAGTTTTTCTTCTATTGTGGCGCCCATTACAGCTCTTACGAAGAAAGGGGCTGATGCATCTGCTTGGTCACCTGAAGCTCTGTCCGCCTTTGAGGCACTTAAGGAAGCATTCGTCTCTGCACCTGTTTTTCGCCACCCTAACATTGACCTCCCCTTCGTGTTGGAAGTCGACGCCTCTGATTGCAGTGCAGGGGCAGTTCTGTCTAAGAGACCTATGCCCCAAGACAAGTTACATCCCTGTGCATATTTCTCCAAGAAGTTCTCAGCTGCTGAGAGGAATTACGACGTAGGTAACAGGGAGCTACTGGCCGTGAAGATGGCTCTCCAAGAATGGAGACACCTCTTGGAGGGGTCGAAGGAGCCTTTCACCATCCTTACGGATCACAAAAACCTTCTCTACATCGAGACCGCCGCCTTGGTCCACGACAGGCTCGTTGGTCTCTTTTTTTTCTCCAGATTTGATTTCCATCTTTTTTACATTCCTGGGACCAAAAACTTAAAAGCGGATGCACTTTCTAGTCAACATTCCTCAGAGGAGAGGCCAGAGGAGTCCTTGGAAACCATCCATCCACATGAGAGGATTCTCGCCACATCTACCTTCAAGAACCTTGATAAGATTATGTATTCTCAAAAACGCATTCCCAAGGACCTGGCAGTTCCCGACAACAAACTCTTCATACCTCCCAAATTCGTTCCTGAAGTCCTGAATTGGGTCATTCTTCAAGATCTGCAGGTCATCCAGGTTTTAAAAAGACTCTTGACCTTATTCGTCGGAATTTGGGGTGGCCCAAAATGTACAAGGATATTTCGGAGTATACCCGCGCTTGTCCTACTTTGACAGATATGAGGGAACAGTAGTGAAAAGGGGATATTACGACCTTCAATTAGTGCGGGGTTTCTGCTCCACTCCACGGTTTGGAGATTAACCAAGGGGAATACAGACCAGGACTTCTAGCTCTCCCTGCTTTCACAGGTCTGCAGCAGCTGATTGAGCAGGGAGATGATTAAAAGGCTGCTCTTAACAGAGCAAGACAGAGCTTACTTTTACTCTCAAGAGAGGTGTGTACTGAAAAGCTGTGTGATGCTGAGGAAAAGCAAAGACTTTTGTTTTGTTTGTTTGATTTACTACTGTTATCTGCTATAGCATTTGTATGGCAAAATAAACAGGCCAAATCTTTTCACCTCTGTGTCAGAAGACTGTGTCCTCTACCTGGATGGCTGTGTGAAAGTGCTGATCCCTGGACAAAAGGTACAGAGCAAGAGGTACTTTGTCACATATGGTGGAGTTTTATGCGGGCATCACACTGACAAGTTTGTAAGATGCAAAAGGGAATTGAGGAAGTAATCACAGCCCTGATCCAATCCACATCTACACAATAAGAAACTAATGCCACACATCAAGAAACCAACAGAAGGGCTGCTGAGGGTTATGCCTTACAGCAAGAAACCAACAGCAGGTTGGCTGAGGGAAATGCCACACAGCAGGAAAACATGACAATAATGCAGAGACTGGTGCTGGCCCAGGCTGAAGCTCATTAAAATCTCAGAGAGGAGCAGAAAAATACCGCTCATGCCTTACATCAGGAGATCCAGGGCCTATCTGAGAGGCTTACCGGGGATGCCGCAGAAGCACATCCTAAGGTGGTTAGAGTGAGTAACTACCTGCAAAAGATGGTGGCTGCAGATGATGTAGAGGCCTACCTGGTGGCGTTTGAGAGGACGGCTGAGAGAGAAAAATGGCATGTGGCTGAATGGGCAAGTCTGATAGCACCGTTCCCGTGTGGGGAGGCCCAGAAAGCATACTATGATCTGGAACCGGCTCAAGCCAGTGATTACAGTGAGCTGAAAAAGGAGATCCTGGCGCGCCTAGGGGTGCCAACAGCTGTCAGTGCCAAGAGGTTTCACTCCTGGACCTACAACCTGGATAAAGCCACAAGATCACAGATGTTTGACTTAATACATCTTGCCAGAAAGTGGTTACAACCGGAAATCAACACATCCAGCCACATTGTAGAGCAACTAGGGATGGACCAATTTCTGAGAGGCTTAGCTGTTGCCCTTCGTCGCTGGGTCAGTCAGAGTGATCCCCAAACAGCTGACCAGTTAGTCACATTGGTAGAAGGGTACTTTGCAGCTGGAGAATGGCTTCAACCCCCTTTCCAAGGGCAGCCTCAGAACCGGAAGGTTCAGAGCCCCAGTAAAATTGGTAAGACTGTTCCAGGGAAAAGGGGGAATTTTGATGAACAGGTTGGGGTCTATAACCCCAGGGACATAACCACAAGAGAAATAAACTTTGTTAACCGGGAAGAACCTATAAGGGACTATGCTGTAAAATGTTTTAAATGTCGAGAGTTTGGACATATGGGAAAGGACTGTCCCAGAATGGTTGAACCCATGGAATGTAATGTGGGTAGTAATAATGAGGATAATTACTCACTGTATGCTCAAACTGTGTGTTCCGCAAACAAAAATGGCTGTCTGAATAGTTACCCTTGGTGTTTCGTGCAGGTAAAGTGGAAAAGGGTTCAGGCATTACTAGACTCAGGGAGTATGGTTACCCTCATAGACCCAGATTTGGTCAATGGTATTCAGGTAGATGACTCCCAACAGATTGATATTTCCTGTATACATGGGGATGTACATAACTACTCCACTGCTGAAATACAGGTTGAGTCACAGTGTGGCTCTGTAAATTGGCGAGTTGGTCTTGTACCAAAATTAGCCCATGACATGATTATTGGTAGAGATTTTCATCATTTTCTAAATTTATGGCCTGCTGCTGAAAAACTTGCCACTAGTTCGTCAGATGAATGTAATGATGATTTCCTATTTGCTGACATTTTGGGAGACGAACTAGATAGCACAAATGAGTCTGGGAGTAAACAGCCATACCCAATAGTGCCGGACCATCTAATAGTCATTGACCATATTGATTTAGAGGTCAGCCCAGGTAACTTTAAGAGTGCCCAGTGGTCTGATCCCACTTTGTCATTAGTCGGAAATTCCATTTCAGTAAGGAATGTAACCCCTACTAATCCAGACAGAACCTTGTCTTATCCTTACTTTGAGGTGGATAACGATCTGTTGTATCGCCTTGAGGAAAAACAGTCTGTTAGAGTAAAACAGTTGTTAGTGCCAAAAGCGTATCAGCGCACTGTGTTAAGCCTTGCTCATAGCCATGTACTAGATGGTCACCTAGGGGTTGAAAAGACGAAAGAGTGCATTCTCAGGAGTTTTTATTGGCCGGGGGTGATGGCAGCAATAATAGATTATTGTTCATCGTGTCCTGAATGTCAGCTCACTGCCCCTTTGCCAGCGTACCGTAGTCCGTTGGTACCCCTACCAATAATTGGAATCCCATTTGAATGCATTGCTATGGATTTTGCTGGCCCTTTAGTGAAGTCAGCCAGGGGGCATCAGTACATACTGGTGATATTAGACTATACAGTATGACCCGATATCCTGAGGCAATCCCTCTACGCACGGCCTCAGCAAAATCTATTGCTAAAGAGTTAATGATGATGTGTAGTCGGGTGGGTATTCCCATGGAGATCCTATCAGGTCAGGGTGCTCCATTCATGTCTAGGGTAACCGAGGAGTAATGCAAACTTCTCCACATAAAGCAGTTAAAAACCTCTGTGTACCACCCACAAACTGATGGTTTGGTGGAGCGGTTCAATAAAACCCTAAAGGCAATGCTGCGGAAAGTAATTGATAAGGATGGAAAGAACTGGAATTTTCTGTTACCTTATTTAATGTTTGCTATTAGAGAAGTGCCCCAAGCATCTACTGGGTTTTCACCATTTGAATTGTTGTATGGTAGACACCTTAGGGGGTTACTTGACATAGCCAAGGAGACATGGGAACAGGAGACTACACCCCATCGCAGTGTAATTTAGCGTATAACCCAAATGCAGGAACGCATGGCAGCCATTATGCCTATAGTGCGGGAACATATGGAAAAGGCCCAACGTAACCAGTGGAATAGCTATAATAGGAATGCTAGGGTCCGAAGGTTTCAACCTGGAGACAGAGTCCTAGTGTTAATCCCCACAGTAGAAAATACATTTCTTGCAAAATGGCATGCAGCCTTTGCTCCTAAGCAGAAATGCTTTTAAGTATAAATCTTTAAAGTAGTGTGGAAGTTTAAAAAAGGAAGTTGGGGCCATTGATCTGCTTCTCATCTCATCTCTTGTCTTGTCTTTTCTCAGGTAAAAACATATCTCAAATTGTCTGTCTGTCCTGCAATCATCATACTCTGCTGTCTATTTAGTTCAATTTAGGTAAAAACATATCTCAAATTGTCTGTCTTTCCTGCAATCATCATACCCTGCTGTCTATTTAGTTCAATTTAGGTAAAAACATATCTCAAATTGTCTATCTGTCCTGCAATCATCACACCCTGCTGTCTATTTAGTTCAATTTAGGTAAAAACATATCTCAAATTGTCTGTCTGTCCTGCAATCATCATACCCTGGTGTGTCTTAATCTAATTCGTCTTTCAAACCATTTGCTTTAACATCCCTCACATGTGCTAATTAAGTTGTTTAGTCCAGCCAGGTGACTTTGTAAGAGTATATAAGTAAACTCACAACAGCCATTGCTGCCTGCAGCCTTTGCTCCTAAGCAGAAATGATTTTAAGTATAAATCTTTAAAGTAGTGTGGAAGTTTAAAAAAGGAAGTTCAAAAAGAAGTGGAAAAAGTGGACACCATCTACTGCTTCTGATTCCTGCATTTGAACTACGCTGGAAAGGAGTATATCATCCCAGACTGCACATCTCAACACATTACTATTGCTGTGATGCCGCCTTTACTTTTTATATTTGCTGTAACCTCACTTATTTTCAAATTATGCACTTCCTTTCACCAGCCTCATCATGTCTCAAACTCTATTCATATTTCGCCATCTCTCCTTACTTCACCACTTCTCAGTTCACATGAACTCCTCTCTTACCTGCGCCTTCTGTCACCACACAGCTATACCTCCTGCACTAAAACACACCCCTACATATCATCCTCACACATTCTCTTTCTGTCCATTCCTCTCCTCCTCGCTTCTGGGGATATCTCTCCCAATCCTGGTCCCTGCCTTATTTCTAATTGCTCTCGTCCTCGCCTTCCTCATGCAACTTCTACTCCTTCTGGTGTAAACCCCTCCAACCTCATACCCATCCCCTGCCACCCTCCCTCCTCTCTCCCTTTCTCATGTGCCCTTTGGAATGCTCGCTCCCTCTCTAACAAGTTCCTTTCTGTGCATGACTTCTTTCTCTCTCACTCTCTGCTCCTATTTGCCATAACTGAGACCTGGCTAACTCAGACTGACTCTGCTCTGGAAGCTGCCCTCTCTTATGGTGGCCTTTCCTTCTCCCACACTCCGTGCCCTGATGGCAGGGGTGGAGGCGTGGGGCTCCGCTCTCCTCTCTCTGCCGCTACCGAACCGTTCCTATTCCTCCCTCTCTTGCTTTTCCCTCCTTTGAGGTTCACACAGTCCAGATCTTCTCTCCTCTCCTGGTCCATGTGGCGGTCATCTATCGCCCTCCTTCCTCTACTCATCCGCCTTCTGCCTTTCTCTCTCACTTTGAATCCTGGCTCTCTTTCTTTCTCTCCTCAGACGCCCATGTTCTTCTCCTTGGGGACTTCAATTGCCACATTGATGACCCCTCTCTCCCTTGGGCTTCCCGCTTTCTTTCTCTAACTTCTTCTTTTGGCCTTCAACAGTGGACTGCAGCCAGCACCCACAAGGATGGCCACTACTTAGACCTAATTTTCACTAAAAACTTCTCTTTCTCCGATTTCTATATTTCCCCTTTTCCTCTCTCTGACCATTACCTCATCTCATTTTCTCTCTCTCGCTTCTCCCCATCTCCATCTCCATCTCCATCTCGCCCTCGATTTTGCAGAAACCTGCGCTCTATTAACCTACCAGCTCTTGATTCCACTTTACGCTTCTCCCTCTCCTCTCTCAGTTCTGCTTCAGACCCTGACAACCTGGTCAGGAACTACAACTCTGCCTTATCTTCCTCTCTTGATCTACATGCCCCGCTTTCTCTCTGCCATCCTCGCCCTTCTAACCCCAGACCCTGGCTAAACTCCCAAACACGCATGCTGCGTTCCTCCACTCGTTCCTCTGAACGCCTCTGGAGGAAATCTCATACGCTCGCAGACTTCATTCACTACAAATTTATGCGATCCTGTTTCAACTCTGCCCTCTCAGGCTAAACAAACCTACTTTTCATCACTAATCAACACACACAAGTCTAACCCACGCCGACTCTTTTCTGTCTTTGACTCTCTACTCAGACCACCCTCAGCTGCCTCCTCTTCTTCCCCCATCTCACCTCAGGACTTTGCTGACTTTTTTAAGGAAAGGGTGGAATCCATACGGCAGAACATCCCATCTGTTGCCTCCTCCCATCCCACACTGCTTTCCAACTCTCCTCCTGCCTTTCTTGACTCTTTTTCCGCTATCTCGGAGGAGGATGTGTCACTTCTGATCTCCTCTTCTCCCTCTACCACTTGCCCTCTTGATCCCATTCCCTCCCATCTCCTAAAACCTCTTGCTCCTTCTATAATCCCTATGCTCACACATCTTTAACTCTTCCCTCTACTCTGGTACTTTTCCATCCTCCTTCAAGCATGCAACCGTTATACCATTACTCAAAAACAGCAAGCTTGACCCTACCTGTCCTTCTAACTATCTACCTATCTCCCTCCTGCCTTTTGCCTCCAAACTCCTTAAACGTCTTGTATTCTCTCGATTGCTACACTTTCTCAACACCTATTCTCTCCTAGACCCTCTACAATCTGGCTTCCGCACTGCTCACTCTACTGAAACAGCCCTCACTAAAATAACTGACGACCTCCATGCTGCCAAAGACAGAGGCCATTACACTCTACTCATATTACTCGACCTCTCTGCAGCATTCGACACCGTGGACCACCCTCTTCTCCTTCACATTCTCCATACTCTTGGTATTCGGAATAAAGCTTTATCCTGGATCTCCTCTTACATCTCCCATCATACTTTCAGTGTCTCTTTTGCTAACACCTCCTCCTCCTCCTCTATTGATCTCTCTATAGGGGTACCCCAGGGCTCTGTCCTGGGACCCCTTCTCTTTTTTCTTTACACACTCTCTCTAGGTGACCTAATCACATCTTTTGGGTTTAAATATCACCTCTATGCTGACGACACACAAATTTACCTTTCAACCCCTGACCTTACACCTGCTATATAGACCAAAGTTTCTGAATGCCTCTCTGGAATATCATCCTGGATGGCCATCCGCCGACTGAAACTTAACATGGCAAAAACAGAGCTCCTTATACTTCCTCCCATACCTGGCCCTACTACCTCCTTCCACATTGCTATTGGAATTACGATCATTCACCCAGTAGCCCAAGCATGCTGCCTAGGGGTTACACTTGATTCCTCTCTCTCATTCTCCTCTCATATTCAAAACGTTTCTAAAACTTGTCGCTTTTTCCTCCGCAATATCACAAAGATACGCCCTTTCCTCTGTTACTCAACTGCTAAAACTCTGACTCAGGCCCTCATTCTCTCATGTCTCGATTACTGCAACCTCCTGCTGTCCGGCCTTCCTGCCTCTCACCTGTCTCCCCTACAATCTATCCTAAACGCTGCTGCCAGAATCACTCTACTCTTTCCTAAATCTGTCTCCGCATCTCCCCTCCTGAAATCCCTCTCCTGGCTTCTGATCAAACCCCGTATCTCACACTCAATTCTCCTGCTCACTTTTAAAGCTTTACATTCTTCTGCCCCTCCTTACATCTCAGCCCTAATTTCTCGCTATGCACCATCCCGACTCCTGCGTTCTTCTCAAGGATGTCTTCTTTCTACCCCCTTTGTATCTAAAGCTCTCTCCCGCCTTAAAACATTCTCACTTTCTGCCCCACACCTCTGGAATGCCCTTCCCCTCAATACCCGACTAGCAACCTCGCTATCCACCTTTAAGACTCACCTTAAGACACATCTGCTTAAAGAAGCATATGAATAGCACTAGATAATCATGGACACATGATACATAAAGCTTGGCCCCCTGCAGATGCACTTACTAGAATTCCCTCTTACTGTCTCTTTACGTTCTCCCTACCTACCAATTAGATTGTAAGCTCCTCGGAGCAGGGACTCCTCTTCCTTAATGTTACTTTTATGTCTGATGCACTTATTCCCATGATCTGTTATTTATATTATTTGTTATTTATATGATATGTATTACTACTGTGAAGCGCTATGTACATTTATGGCGCTATATAAATAAAGACATACAATACAATACAATACAAATGAGGTTATTGAAAAAATGGATGAGGTAAATTATAAAGTGAGACAGCCAGGCAGACGAAAGCCTGAACCAATATACCATGTGAACTTACTCAAGCCCTAGAAAGAAAGGGAGGTCCTAAATACACTACCGACACACTTTATTAAAGTGTGGCCGGTTCCGCAAGCCTGGAGATTTCCCGGCTTGCTAGTGGATGCCCCTCGGCGTGCCGCGCGTCACCGACGCGCGGTCACGCGTCATCGGGAGCCTGCACCCCCTGCACGCGCGTCCAGGGCTCCCCGAGGGAGCCCTGGTGTCCCACGATGTGGGAGACGGCGGCAGGGGGTTCCGGGGGACCCGGCGGACCTGGCAGCGGGAGGGAGAGCGCCCCGATCGGAGGGCGCTCTTCCGCTGCTTCGGCGCGTGCCCGGCACCCTCCGGCGCGCGCCAGTTTACTGCTGCGGCTGAGAACGGGCAAATGCTCGAATAAACTCGGCCGCAGCAGTACTGTGGAAACCACTGCCTTCCCCGCTAGGGAAAACCCAGATCCAGAAGTGACCATATCAAAGGCCCTGTCTATACACCAGGCACGGGAACCAAATAATTTGTTAAATTAAATAAAAGGGTATTTTCCGCAGTTCCAGGAAGGACTAGGGTTATTAGGCATGACATTATAACAGAACCAGGGAAAAGGGTCAATCTTAAGCCTTATAGACTACCTGCAGCTCGTAGAGAGGCAATAAGAGCAGAGGTTAAGAAAATGCTAGAACTTGGGGTGATTGAGGAGTCACAAAGTGACTGGAGCAGCCCTATTGTGCTTGTACCAAAGCCTGATGGGACTGTAAGGTTTTTTAACGATTATCGCAAGCTGAATGCTATCTGAAAATGTAATTCCTACCCCATGCCAAGGGCTGATGAGTTAGTGGAGAGGCTTGGGAAAGCCCGTTACCTCACCACACTAGATTTGACCAAGGGTTACTAGCAGGTTCCACTCAAAGAGCAGGCAAAGGAAAATACCGCCTTTTCTACTCCTGATGGTCTTTTCCAATACAAGTTGTTGCCGTTTGGTCTGCATGGGACTCCTGCCACCTTTCAAATGATGATGGACAGAATATTAAGGCCACATACATTATATGAAGCTGCAAATTTAGACAATGTAGTGATACATACAGTACGGAAGATTGGGAAACCCACCTTCCAGAAGTACAAGCAGTGTTAAACTCGATTTACTCTGCGGGGTTAACGGCTAACCCAAGTAAGTGTACAATTGGCTTAGAGGAAGCCAAATATTTTGGATATTCTATTGGTAGAGGGTTAGTGAAACCTCAAATGGCTAAAGTGGAAGCCATAAGGAATTGGCCCCGGCCAGTCAACTTCTAAGTGAGAACTTTCCTTGTCCTAGTTGGATATTACCAGAGGTTTATCTATAACTTTGATACCCTGGCATGTCCTTTAACTGATCTGACAAAGGCAAGAGCTCCAGTAATGGTAAAATGGTCCCTAGAACTAGAACAAGCATTCAGGTCATTGAAAGAAGCTTTATGTGCCCAACCAGTGTTAGTAACTCCCGATTTTGCTAGGGAATTTATTTTGCAAACCGATACGTCGGAGGTAGGGCTTGGTGCGGTCCTCTCACAAGAGAACCAGAATGAAGAACATCCTATCTTGTACCTAAGCAGAAAACTTAACCTACACGAAATAAACTATTCCATAGTTGAAAAAGAGTGTCTTGCCAGAAAGTGGGCAGTAGACAGTTTTAAGTACTACCTGTTAGGCAGAAAATTCAGGCTGGTGACAGACCACGCACCCTTAACCTGGATGAGTCAGAATAGGGAGAAAAATAGCAAAGTGACACACTGGTTTCTCAGTATGTAACCCTACAATTTCTCAGTGGAACACAGGGCAGGTAGTAGACAGGGGAATGCCGATGGCTTGTTCACCCCACAAGGTCTGAGTTGGGTGGGAGGATATGTGACAGATATGAGGGAACGGTACTGAAAAGAGGATATTACGACCCGCAATTAGTGCGGGGTTTCTGCTCCACTCCACGGTTTGGAGATTTACCAAGGGGAATCCAGACCGGGACTTCTAGCTCTCCCTGCTTTCACAGGACTGCAGCAGCTGATTGAGCAGGGAGATGATTAAAAGGCTGCACTGAACATAGCAAGACAGAGCTTACTTTTACTCTCAAGAGAGGTGTGTACTGAAAAGCTGTGTGATGCTGAGAAAAGCAAAGGCTTTTGTTTTGTTTGTTTGATGTACTCCTGTTATCTTCTGTAGCATTTGTATGGCAAAATAAACAGGCCAAAGCTTTTCACCTCTGTGTCAGAAGACTGTCTCCTCTACCTGGAAGGCTTTGTGAAAGTGCTGATCCCTGGACAAAAGGTACAGAGCAAGAAGGTACTTTGTCACACTACCTGCGCGCAGAACAAAACACTTTGACAAAACCCCCAAGGTCTTCTTTTACCCTTGCCAGTTCCCAATCACCCTTGGTCCCATATGTCGATGGATTTCATCGTGGAGTTGCCTACACTGGTGACCAACTTTACTCTTACTTGGCTAGCTCCGCGAATTTCAGAGGATCCCAGTGATGTGCGGTTTTGTGTCGTTTTCTCCCAGGGTATATAGCGTTATATTCGCGGCTGTGATTTAAGCATTTTATTCCCGCTGGCTGCAATACTGCAATGCCGTGTAAAAATGCATGGGGGCGTATGCGAGCTGTTGTCTTTAAAGCCGTCCCCTATAACCCCTAATATACAGTACTGTACATTTTTATTCATAGTGTACATGTACAGGGGGTCTCCGGAGCTGAACCGCGTTGGTTTCAGGTCGGGGGACCCCCTGCTCCCCGAGATACAGCCCCCTTTATGAGGTGCCGGTATCCCTCTGCGTTTCAAGGTCCCGATCACGTGACCGCGACCTGTAAACCAAGCAGAGGGATACTGGCACCCCTTAAAGGGGCCTGTATCTCGGGGAGCAAGGGGTCCCCGGACCTAAAACCACAGCGGTTCTGCTCCGGAGAGCCTCTGCACATGTACAGTATAAATAAAACACACATCAATAAAGAATCGTTCTTTACCTTAGCGGCTATGTGCTATGGTAATGAAGCAGCATTTCTGTATTTTAATAATATTGTACAGTGAGCAGGGGGTACCCTGAGCCAGAAAATAATGCTCAGGGGACCCCCTGCTCCTGCACAATAATATTAAAAATACAGAAATGCTGCTTTATTACCATAGCGTATAGCCGCTAGGGCAAAGTAGGGGTTAACCCACCGTGCCCGCTTTATTGTGGGTAGCGGGGGTGGGTGAAGGGGGTATTTGGCCCTTGGTGTGAGTTTAGGACTTGCGGGGGGGTTGCGGGTGCACTAAATCCCTTCACGACCGTAGCAGTTAATACCGCTACGGTCATGAAGGGGTTAAGCCCTCCCGCTACCCCCCGCAAGCCCTAAACAACCACCGTTGGGGCTAATACCCCCTTCACCCACCCCCACTACCCACAATAAAAAAAAACTCACACACAGCAGCCGCCAAAAAATAAATAAATAAATCTAAATAAATAAATAAATAAATGACAATAAATAAATACATTTGAAATACATTTTTATTCATAGTGTACATGTACAGGGGGTCTCCGGAGCTGAACCGCATTGGTTTCAGGTCGGGGGACCCCTGCTCCCCGAGATACAGCCCCCTTTATGAGGTGCCGGTATCCCTCTGCTTTTCAAGGTCCCGATCACGTGACCGCGACCTGTAAACCAAGCAGAGGGATACCGGCACCCCCTAAAGGGGCCTGTATCTTGGGGAGCAAGGGGTCCCCGGACCTAAAACCACAGCGGTTCTGCTCCGGAGAGCCTCTGCACATGTACAGTATAAATAAAACACACATCAATAAAGAATCGTTCTTTACCTTAGCGGCTATGTGCTATGGTAATGAAGCAGCATTTCTGTATTTTAATAATATTGTACAGTGAGCAGGGGGTACCCTGAGCCAGAAAATAATGCTCAGGGGACCCCCTGCTCCTGCACAATAATATTAAAAATACAGAAATGCTGCTTTATTACCATAGCGTATAGCCGCTAGGGCAAAGTAGGGGTTAACCCACCGTGCCCGCTTTATTGTGGGTAGCGGGGGTGGGTGAAGGGGGTATTTGGCCCTTGGTGTGAGTTTAGGACTTGCGGGGGGGTTGCGGGTGCACTAAACCCCTTCACGACCGTAGCAGTTAATACCGCTACGGTCATGAAGGGGTTAAGCCCTCCCACTACCCCCCGCAAGCCCTAAACAACCACCGTTGGGGCTAATACCCCCTTCACCCACCCCCACTACCCACAATAAAAAAAAACTCACACACAGCAGCCGCCAAAAAATAAATAAATAAATCTAAATAAATAAATAAATAAATGACAATAAATAAATACATTTGAAATACATTTTTATTTATAGTGTAGATGTGCAGGGGCTCTCCGGAGCTGAACCGCATTGGTTTCAGGTCGGGGGACCCCCTGCTCCCCGAGATACAGCCCCCTTTATGAGGTGCCGGTATCCCTCTGCGTTTAAAAGTCCCAATCACGTGACCGCGGCCTGTAAACCATGCAGAGGGATACCGACACCCCCTAAAGGGGCCTGTATCTCGGGGAGCAGGGGGTCCCCGGACCTAAAACCACAGCGGTTCTGCTCCGGAGACCCTCTGTACATGTACAGTATAAATAAAACACACATATCAATAAAGAATCGTTCTTTACCTTAGCGGCTATGTGCTATGGTAATGAAGCAGCATTTCTGTATTTTAATAATATTGTACAGTGAGCAGGGGGTTCCCTGAGCCAGAAATTAATGCTCAGGGGACACCCTGCTCCTGCACAATTTTATTAAAAATACAGAAATGCTGCTTCATTACCATAGCGTAAAGCCGCTAAGGCAATGATGGGTTAAGGCAGAATAAACAATAAATACATTACATACTGTACATATTTTTAATGTGTGTTTTAAACCTCCCTGCCTTCACTGTAATCTATGTAAAAAAAAAAACTCCCCCTATTGTGTGTGAAGCTTCCCTGCCTTCACTGTAATCTATGTAAAAAACCCTCCCCCTATTGTGTGTGCAGCTTCCCTGCCTTCACTGTAATCTATGTAAAAAACCCTCCCCCTATTGTGTCTGCTAAGCTTCCCTGCTGA
The DNA here is from genome assembly GCF_040206685.1 of Ascaphus truei. NCBI lineage: Eukaryota > Metazoa > Chordata > Amphibia > Anura > Ascaphidae > Ascaphus > Ascaphus truei. Next base: position 215,996,729 of record NC_134484.1, on the reverse strand, counting down.
CAAATCTGTGTAAGCCCCCCTCCCCCTATTGTGTCAGTTAAATCTGCCTGGCCTGTGTTTTCTGTGAGTGCAGTGTACTGTATGTAAATGTGGGGAGGGGGATCCCGTGTAAATAACCACACCCACACCCACTACCCACCTGCACATGGCCCCTCCGCTGCTGCAAAAAAGAGACAAAAATTAAAACATATAAAGTAATGTCCCCTAACCCCTTAATCACCATAGCAGTTATTAACTGCTACAGTCATTAAGGGGTTAACCCACCCTCACCCACCACTCGGGATGCCTACATACCCTCCCACACTAACCCCCCCCCCCACCGTGAGGCCTAACCACCCAGTACCCACAAGGCAGGCCTACCCACATACCCAGTACCCACAATAAAAACAGTACAGTGACCCACAATAAACAGCATTATATTTATTAAATACATTACCCACCCCCTGTGCCCCCCCATAAATAAAAGATTTATCCTTTTACATACAGGGTTCATAACGCAGCCCCACGCGAGTCCCCGGTGGGCTGGCAGGGCACCTGGACAGACCTACAGTTTACCAGCAGCCCTTTTTACACATGTTCTGGGGGCCTGCTGGTTGATCCCGCCAGCACCATGGCCCCCAGGTGGTCTCCTTGGGTACCGTGAGCCACAATTGGGTCCCCACGGTAGGCCCGCAGATGTCTGGGAGCCCCGGGACAGACCCACAGGTGTCTGTGGGGCCTCGGGTGGTTCCCTCGGGGGTCTGGGGAACTCACGGGTGCTCACTATGGGTCCGTGGTGCCCCCACAGAAGTGGGACCACACATCATCATCCCTGCACCTACAGGTCCGCGGTGCCCCCACAGAAGTGGAACCACACATCATCATCCCCGCATGTGTCACCCATGGAACCATCAGCCTGATACCCTTGGGATACCCGAGAATACCCGCAAGTGGTCTCCAGAGGTCCCACGCAGAACCACGGAACCAACCCTGAATGTAAAAAAAATAAACCTGGCCTATACATTCAATACATACACCCTCCCCCCCAACACCTACAGTACAATAATGTGCAAAATAACTATTATCCAGATATGGATAATAGATTAATTGCCCATTATTAAAAACATTAAATAGCATATTCAAATAAATAAAGTACTACTGACCTCATCAATACGAAGTGTCCGTCGCCAGCAACATCCTTGTCTTGCCCACAACATACATAGCAAATACAAAGCCAATAGATTGCAAGTACATTCAGATATCAATTAACCCCTTAAACACCTTAACAGATAATAACCGCAAAGGTGATTAAGGGGTTAAGCCACACAGGCCCGATACCCACCCTTCGCCCATGAATTTGTACAGTGGCTTCATCATGCAACTATATATATATATATATATATATATATATATATATATACTGTATATATATATATATATATATATATATATATATATATATATATATATATATATATATATATATATATATATATATATATACAGTATATATATACACGATGAACCAATATACAAATATATGTAGAAGGGTTATCAAAACCATACTGTCCTACAACCAAACACTTCTCCATACAGACACTACATTAAAATCAATTTCCTTTAATAATCCTAACTGATCTCACAATCTATATCATCACAAGCCAATGAAACACCTCACATTCCAATATAAATGATGCATAAAATCTATGCTACTGCTGCGGCCGAGTTTATTCGAGCATTTGCCCGTTCTCAGCCGCAGCAGTAGCCTGGCGCGCGCCGGAGGGTGACGGGCGCGCGCCGAAGCAGCGGAAGAGCGCCCTCCGATCGGGGCGCTCTCCCTACCGCTGCCGGGTCCGCCGGGTCCCCCGGAACCCCCTGCCGCCGTCCCCCACATCGCGGGACACCAGGGCTCCCTCGGGGAGCCCTGGACATGCGTGCAGGGGGCGCAGGCTCCCGATGACGCGTGACCATGCGTCGGTGATGCGCGGCACGCCGAGGGGCGGCCACTAGCAAGCCGGGAAATCTCCCGGCTTGCGGATCTGGCCGAAGTGCGATTAAGTGTGTCGCCAGTGTACATATACATTCTGCAAATGAATCAACCAAGTAAACAAAAATCAATTAGCAATCATTACTTACATCCCTAAATAATTCACACTCCATCCTGAACAATGAAACAATTAACTAATTCACGCCTGGAGCAGAACAATTTAGCCTGTGAAAAAATATAAGTACAGTACCAACCAAAATCCAAACTTTAAAACAAAGGCTATCGCTGACCTCCCTCAAACACACAATACAATACCAAGGAATACATCTATCTAATTTTAAAATACTTTAAACTCACAATAAAGCATAGCAGCATAGACAAATTAATTTAAAACACATCAAATCAAGCTTTTAAAACAACATAATTTCTTACCCTGTATGTATATATCTCTCTAGACCAGCGTTTCCCAAATGGTTGGTCGTGACCCGGCACCGGGCCACGGCACCAAAATTGTCGGGTCGCAGCGAGGCTGGCCGCGCGGTGTCTCCCGTCCCCCCCGCTCAAGTTAAAAAAAAATGGCGGCGATTCCCCCCGCTTGCGCAGGGCATGCAGGGCCCGCTCCCTTCCTCCCCCCCCCCACTCCCAACGTGGGACGGAGGAGTAATTTCCAGCTCCTCTGCGGCCCGCATGTTACATGGGGGATGGAGGGGGAAGTACAAGCTCCTACTGCGGCCTGCTTCCCCCCGCGGCCAGCTTCCCGAGCTCACCTCCCATGGCACCCCCTCCCGAGCCCACCTCCCGTGCCCCCAAGCCCACCTCCCATCCCGGGCAGCAGGGGATATCGGGGGCAGCAGGGGAAAGTGTCTGGCGGCAAGGTAAGTCACCCCACCCAGTCACAGCATTACACCCAAGTGTCCCTGGCCCCCCTCCCACCAACCCAAGTGTCCCTGACCCCCTCCCCCTCACCCACCCAAGTGTCCCTGGCCCCCTCCCTCCCACCCACCCAAGTGTCCCTGGCCCCCTCCCCCTCACCCACACAAGTGTCCCTAGCCCCCTCCCTCCCACCCAAGTGTCCCTGGCCCCCGCCCTCCCACCCAAGTGTCCCTGGCCCCCTCCCTCCCACCCAAGTGTCCCTGGCCCCCTCCCTCCCACCCAAGTGTCCCTGGCCCCCTCCCTCCCTCCCACCCAAGTGTCCCTGGCCCCCTCCCTCCCTCCCACCCAGGTGTCCCTGGCCCTCTCCCTCCCTCCCACCCAAGTGTCCCTGGCCCCCTCCCTCCCTCCCACCCAAGTGTCCCTGGCCCCCCCTCCAGTCACTCACATCCGTCGTTGCCTGTAATTCACTGTTTGTGTCTGTGTGCGTATAGGGGAGAGCGAGTGTGTGTGTGTATCAGTGTCTGTGTGTGTGTGTGTATCTGTGTGTATCTGTATCAGTGTGTGTGTGTGTCTGTGTGTGAATCAGTGGCTGTGTGTATCAGTATCAGTGTAAGTGTGTGTTTATCAGTGTCTTTGTGTGTGTATCAGTGTTTGTGTGTGTGTGTGTGTGTGTGTAGCAGTGTCTGTGTGTGTAGCAGTGTCTCTGTGTGTGTAGCAGTGTCTCTGTGTGTGTAGCAGTGTGTGTGTATCAGTGTGTGTGTGTGTGTAGCAATGTCTGTGTGTCTGCGTGTGTGTCAGTGGCTGGGTGTGTGTGTGTCAGTGGCTGCGTGTGTGTGTATCAGTGGCTGTGTGTGTGTCTGTGCAGGCCCTATAGGCCAGTAAAGGCGATAAAATTTTTAGTGGGTCACGAAAAAGAAGTTAAAAAATAACCGGGTCACGAAAAAAAAAGTTTGGGAAACCCTGCTCTAGACATATATACATACATACATACAGTTGCAAGAAATGATATACCACAAAAAAAAAAATACACATGTTAAAAAAGCTTTAAAAAAAATTAACAAGTTAAGTAAAATACATTTCTTTAGTTCACTTACCCAAGGCTATCGCTGACCTCCCTCAAACACACAATACAATACCAAGGAATACATCTATCTAATTTTAAAATACTTTAAACTCACAATAAAGCATAGCAGCATAGACAAATTAATTTAAAACACATCAAATCAAGCTTTTAAAACAACATCACTTCTCAAATGAATCAACCAAGTAAACAAAAATCAATTAGCAATCATTATTTACATCCCTAAACAATTCACACTCCATCCCGAACAATGAAACAATTAACTAATTCACGCCTGGAGCAGAACAATTTAGCCTGTGAAAAAATATAAGTACCAACCAAAATCCAACCTTTAAAACCAAGGCTATCGCTGACCTCCCTCAAACACACAATACAATACCAAGGAATACATCTATCTAATTTTAAAATACTTTAAACTCACAATAAAGCATAGCAGCATAGACAAATTAATTTAAAACACATCAAATCAAGCTTTTAAAACAACATCACTTCTTACCCTGTATGTATATATCTCTCTAGACATATATACATACATACAGTGGCAAGAAATGATATAACACAATAAAAAAAAAATACACATGTTAAAAAACCTTTTGAAAAAATTAACAAGTTAAATAAAATAAATTTCTTTAGTTCACTTACCATTACTTGCCCCCACCAATTCCCGTTGCGCAGCTTACTCACGAACCAATCCACAATCAGGAACCCATAAAATAATAAACCATAAAAAAATAAACATTAATCTAAAAATCCAAATCAATCCACGGGTCTTCTATTTGTAATCCATCTTCATCTGTATTCTTCTTTCTTCTATCTCCTTCTAGCGGGGCGGGGTCTTCTCCCCATCTGCGGCCACACCATGGTCTTCTTTCTTGCCCGGAGGTCCTTCCTCCACGGCGTCTGGCTTCAAAATGAGACGACATTGGCTTTTAAAGGCCTATGACGTCACATTTTTCGTCATGGTTCCCACGGTCCTGATTGGGCCGTGAAAACCATGTGTTTTGGCCGATAAAAAAAAAATGATGACGTCACTTAAAGGCAATGAAAGCACAGCCAATCAGAATGGCTTTGCTTCAATTGCCTTTAAGATGACGTCATGAAAAGGCACATGGCCACCCTCACATGGTATGGTAGCCAATCAGAGCGTGGGAACTCCATCCCTACTCTGATTGGCTCTAGTATACCATGTGACAGAGTCTTGGGGGGAAAAAGGATGTGACGTCATTGAAAGCTTGTCACATGGTACTAGAGCCAATCAGAGCGTGGGAACTCAATCCCTACTCTGATTGGCTGTAGTACGTCACATCCTTTTTCCCCCCAAACCTCTGTCACATGGTATACTAGAGCCAATCAGAGTAGGGATGGAGTTCCCACGCTCTGATTGGCTACCATACCATGTGAGGGCGGCCATGTGCCTTTTCATGACGTCATTCCCTTTAAGTGACGTCATCATTTTTTTTTTATCGGCCAAAACACATGGTTTTCACGGCCCAATCAGGACCGTGGGAACCATGACGAAAAATGTGACGTCATAGGCCTTTAAAAGCCTCTGTCGTATCATTTTGAAGCCAGACCCCGCTGAGGAAGGACCTCCGGGCAAGAAAGAAGACCAGGGCGTGGCCGCAGACGGGGAGAAGACCCCGCCCGCTCCTCTGGAAGGAGATAGAAGAAAGAAGAATACAGATGAAGATGGATTACAAATAGAAGACCCGTGGATTGATTTGGATTTTTAGATTAATGTTTATTTTTTTATGGTTTATTATTTTATGGGTTCCTGATCGTGGATTGGTTCGTGAGTAAGCTGTGCAACGGGAATCGTTGGGGACATGTAATGGTAAGTGAACTAAAGAAATGTATTTTATTTAACTTGTTAATTTTTTCAAAAGGTTTTTTAACATGTGTATTTTTTTTTGTGGTATATCATTTCTTTCCACTGTATGTATGTATGTATATATGTCTAGAGAGATATATACATACAGGGTAAGAAGTGATGTTGTTTTAAAAGCTTGATTTGATGTGTTTTAAATTAATTTGTCTATGCTGCTATGCTTTATTGTGTGTTTAAAGTATTTTAAAATTAGATAGATGTAATCGTTGGTATTGTATTGTGTGTTGCCTTGGTTTTAAAGGTTGTTTTCTGGTCGGTACTGTATTTTTTCACAGGCTAAATTTTTCTGCTCCAGGCGTGAATTAGTTAATTGTTTCATTGTTCGGGATGGAGTGTGAATTGTTTAGGGATGTAAATAATGATTGCTAATTAATTTTTGTTTACTTGGTTGATTCATTTGAGAAGTGTTGTTGTTTTAAAAGCTTGATTTGATGTGTTTTAAATTAATTTGTCTATGCTGCTATACTTTATTGTGAGTTTAAAGTATTTTAAAATAAGATAGATGTATTCCTTGGTATTGTATTGTGTGTTTGAAGGAGGTCAGCGATAGCCTTGGGTAAGTGAATTAAAGAAATGTATTTTACTTACCTTGTTAATTTTTTTAAAAGCTTTTTTAACATGTGTATTGTTTTTTGTGGTATATCATTTCTTGCAACTGTATGTATGTATGTATATATGTCCAGAGAGATATATACATACAGGGTAAGAAATTATGTTGTTTTAAAAGCTTGATTTGATTTGTTTTAATTTAATTTGTCTATGCTGCTATGCATTATTGTGAGTTTAAAGTATTTTAAAATTAGATAGATGTATTCCTTGGTATTGTATTGTGTGTTTGAGGGAGGTCAGCGATAGCCTTGGGTAAGTGAACTAAAGAAATGTATTTTACTTAACTTGTTAATTTTTTTAAAAGCTTTTTTAACATGTGTATTTTTTTTTTTTGTGGTATATCATTTCTTGCAACTGTATGTATGTTTGTATATATGTCTAGAGAGATATATACATACAGGGTAAGAAATGATGTTGTTTTAAAAGCTTGATTTGATGTGTTTTAAATTAATTTGTCTATGCTGCTATGCTTTATTGTGAGTTTAAAGTATTTTAAAATTAGATAGATGTATCCCTTGGTATTGTATTGTGTGTTTGAGGGAGGTCAGCGATAGTCTTGGTTTTAAAGGTTGGATTTTGGTTGGTACTGTACTTATATTTTTTCACAGGCTAAATTTTTCTGCTCCAGGCGTGAATTAGTTAATTGTTTCATTGTTCAGGATGGAGTGTGAATTGTTTAGGGATGTGAATAATGATTGCTAAATGATTTTTGTTTACTTGGTTGATTCATTTGCAGAATGTATATGGTGCATAGATTTTATGCATCATTTATATTGGAATGTGAGGTGTTTCTTTGGCTTGTGATGATATAGAATGTGAGATCAGTTAGGATTATTAAAGGAAATTGATTTTAATGTAGTGTCTGTATGGAGAAGTGTTTGGTTGTAGGGCAGTATGGTTTTGATAACCCTTCTACATTTATTTGTATATTGGTTCATCGTGTGTGTATATATATATATATATATATATATATATATATATATATATATATATATATATATATATATATATATATACACTACCGACACACTTTATTGAAGTGTGGTCGGTACCGCAAGCCGGGAAATCTCCCGGCTTGCTAGTGGCCGCCCCTCGGCGTGCCGCGCGTCATAGACGCGCGGTCACGCGTCATCGGGAGCGTGCGCCCCCTGCACGCGTGTCCAGGGGCTCCCCGAGGGAGCCCTGGTGTCCCGAGATCGCGGGACAGCGGCAGGGGGTTCCGGGGGACCCGGCGGACCCGGCAGCGGTAGGGAGAGCGCCCCGATCGGAGGGCGCTCTTCCGCTGCTTCGGCGTGCGCCCGTCACACTCGGGCGCGCGCCAGGCTACTGCTGCGGCACAGAACGGGCAAATGCTCGAATAAACTGTGCCGCAGCAGTATATATATATATCTGTATATATATATATATCTGTATATATATACAGTATATATATATAGTTGCATGATGAAGCCACTGTACAAATTCATGGGTGAAGGATGGGTATCGGGCCTGTGTGGCTTAACCCCTTAATCACCTTTGCGGTTATTATCTGATAAGGTGTTTAAGGGGTTAATTAATATCTGAATGTACTTGCAATCTATTGGCTTTGTATTTGCTATGTATGTTGTGGGCAAGACAAGGATATTGCTGGCGACGGACACTTCGTATTGATGAGGTCAGTAGTACTTTATTTATTTGAATATGCTAGTTAATGTTTTTAATAATGGGCAATTAATCTATTATCCATATCTGGATAAAAGTTATTTTGCACATTATTGTACTGTAGGTGTTGGGGGGGAGGGTGTATGTATTGAATGTATAGGCCAGGTTTATTTTTTTTACATTCAGGGTTGGTTCCATGGTTCTGCGTGGGACCTCTGGAGACCACCTGCAGGTATCCTCGGGTATCCCAAGGGTATCAGGCTGGTGGTTCCACGGGTGACACATGCGGGGATGATGATGTTTGGTCCCACTTCTGTGGGGGCACCGCGGACCCGTAGTCTGCGGGGATGATGATGTGTGGTCCCACTTCTGTGGGGGCACCGCCGACCCGTAGGTGCGGGGATGATGATGTGTGGTCCCACTTCTGTGGGGGCACCACAGACCCGTAGTGAGCACCCGTGAGTTCCCCAGACCCCCGAGGGAACCACCCGAGGCCCCATAGACACCTGTGGGTCTGTCCCGGGGCTCCCAGACATCCGCGGGCCTACCATGGGGACCCAATTGTGGCCCACGGTGCCCAAGGAGACCACCTGGGGGCCATGGTGGTGGCGGGATCCACCAGCAGGCCTCCAGAACCTGTGTAAAAAGGGCTGCTGGTAAACTGTAGGTCTGTCCAGGTACCCCGCCAGCCGACCGGGGACTCGCGTGGGGCTGCATTTTGAACCCTGTATGTAAAAGGATAAATCTTGTATTTATGGGGGGGCACAGCGGGTGGGTAATGTATTTAATAAATATAATGCTGTTTACTGTGGGTCACTGTACTGTTTTTATTGTGGGTACTTTGTTTCCCCAACGGTATGTGGATAGGCCTCCCTTGTGGGTACTGGGTGGTTAGGTCTCACGGGGGGGGGGGTTAGTGTGGGAGGGTATGTAGGCATCCCGAGTGGTGGGTGAGGGTGGGTTAACCCCTTAATGACTGTAGCAGTTAATAACCGCTATGGTGATTAAGGGGTTAGGGGACATTACTTTGTATGTTTTAATTTTTGTCTCTGTTTTGCAGCAAGCAGCGGAGGGGCCGTGGGTAGTGGGTAGTGGGTGTGGGTGTGGTTATTTACACGGGATCCCCCTCCCCACATTTACATACAGTACACTGCACTCACAGAAACACAGGTCAGGCAGATTTAACTGACACAATAGGGGGATGGGGGCTTACACAGATTAGTCAAAGCAGGGAATCTTAGCAGACACAATAGGGGGAGGGGTTTTTACATAGATTACAGTGAAGGCAGGGAATCTTAACACACAATAGGGGGAGGGTTTTTTACATAGATTACAGTGAAGGCAGGCAGGTTTAAAACACACAATAAAAATATGTATGTCATGTATTTATTGTTTATGTATTTTAAATACACAGGGGGTGTACTGTATGTTGTTTATTGCAATGTTTATTGGGGGCAAATCAAATGTCCCCAATAAACATGCTATTCTGCCTTCATTGCCTTATCGGGTATCAGCTAAGGTAATGAAGCCGCATTTATGTATTTTAATAATATTGTGCAGGAGCAGGGGGTCCCTGAGCATTCATTTCTGGCTCAGGGAACCCCCTGCTCACTGTACAATATTATTAAAATACAGAAATGCTGCTTCATTACCATAGCACATAGCCGCTAAGGTAATGAATGAGTTTTTATTTATATATGTTTTTTATTCACAGTGTAGATGTGCAGAGGGTCTCCGGAGCTGAACAGCGTTGATTTCAGGTCCGGGGACCCCCTGCTCCCTGAGATACATGCCCCTTTTGGGGGTGCCGGTATACCTCTGCTTGCTTTACAGGCCGCGGTCACGTGATCGGGATCTGAAACGCAGAGGGATACCGGCACCTCATAAAGGGGGCTGTATCTCGGGGAGCAGGGGGTCCCCGGACCTGAAACCAAAGAGGTTCAGCTCCCGAGACCCCCTGCACATCTACACTATAAATAAAAATGTATTTTAAATGTATTTATTTATATTGATTTATTTATTTATTTAGATTTATTTATTTATTTTTTGTGCGGCTGCTGTGTGTGATTTTTTTTATTGTTTGTAGTGGGGGTGGGTGAAGGGGGTATTAGCCCCAACGGTGGCTGGTTAGGGCTTGCGGGGGGTAGCGGGAGGGGTTAACCCCTTCATGACCGTAGCGGTATTAACTGCTACGGTCATGAAGGGGTTAAGTGCACCCGCAACCCCCCCGCAAGTCCTAATCTCGAACCAAGGGCCTAATACCCCCCTCACCCACCCCCGCTACCCACAATAAAGCAGGCACAGTGGGTTAACCCCTTCATTGCCTTAGCGGCTATATGCTAAGATAATGAAACAGCATTTCTGTATTTTTAATAATATTGTGCAGGAGCAGGTGGTCCCTGAGCATTAATTTATGGCTCAGGGAACCCCCTGCTCACTGTACTTCTAAGGCCGTGAAGGGGTTAAGTGCACCCGCAACCCCCCCGCAAGTCCTAAACTCACACCAAGGGCCAAATACCCCCTTCACCCACCCCCGCTACCCACAATAAAGCGGGCAGGGTGAGTTAACCCCTTCATTGCCTTAGCGGCTGTACGCTATGGTAATGAAGCAGCATTTCTGTATTTTTAATAATATTGTGCAGGAGCAGGGGGTCCCCTGAGCATTAATTTCTGGCACAGGGAACCCCCTGCTCACTGTACAATATTATTAAAATACAGAAATGCTGCTTCGTTACCATAGCACATAGCCGCTAAGGTAAGGAACGTGTGTTTATTTATATATGTGTTTTATTTATACAGTACATGTGCAGAGGGTCTCCGGAGCAGAAACGTTTTGGTTTCAGGTCCGGGGACCCCCTGCTCCCCGAGATACAGGCCCCTTTAGGGGGTGCCGGTATCCCTCTGCTTTGTTTACAGGCCGCGGTCACGTGATCGGGACCTTTAAACGCAGAGGGATACTGGCAACTCATAAAGGGGGCTGTATCTCGGGGAGCAGGGGGTCCCCGGACCTGAAACCAAAGCGGTTCAGCTCCCGAGACCCCCTGCACATGTACACTTGGAATAAAAATGTATTTTAAATCATTTTTAATGGGCCGATGTTTGCGCAGAGAGAGCAGCGGATTTCTCTCTGCTGCAAACACATCTCGCCCCCGCCGGCCCATAGTATCAGTGATGTGCATATACAGTACTGTATGTGTACAGTACTGTATGTTAGGGGTTAGGGGTTACTGTATATATATACTGCATTACAATTCATGATTTTATGCCATCTGGCGGACACGCGAAGCATTGCAGCCTAGTAAATCCTGAACCATTATTAATTAACACATCAACCGCGCGTCAGCCGGGCATGCGCCTGGCTGGGAAGGCAATAGGAGCCCGGCATGCTCCGGGTGAACAATGTGGCATTCCAGGAACATGCCAGGTACATGCCAGTGATTAGTAAGAATAAAGTCTGCCGCAGCAGTAAGTCCAGAGGAATGAACACAATCTTGGTGGTAGTGGATAGATTCTCTAAGATGGCTCATTTTTTCCCACTCAAGGGACTGCCAACCTCTCCCGCCCTTGCAGAAATCTTTACAGATCAATTTTTTCTGATTCATGGGATCCCTTCCTCTATCGTTTCCAACAGAGGGTCCCAGTTTGTGTCCAAGTTTTGGAGAACTTTCACCAAGAGATTGGGCATCTCTTCCTCATTCTCGTGTGCATATCATCCACAGTCCAATGGACAGATGGAGAGGATCAACCAGTCTCTGGAGACGTACCTAAGATGCTTTATATCTGATTCCCAGGATGATTGGTCTCAACTCCTTCCTTGGGTGGAGTACGCTGTCAATTCTGCCAAGAATGAATCCACCCGTAAGTCGCCTTTTTTTTAAAATAAATTATGGGTTTCACCCTCCCTGCTTACCCATCTCCAACATTCCTTCTGGGGTACCGGCCGTAGATAAACACATTTCTTCTCTCCAAGCAGCATGGTCCAGGATTCAGACTACTCTTCTCGACTCCTCCCACAGAGCTAAACTTCTGGCCGATCATCACCGTTGTCCTGCGCCCAGGTACAGGCCAGGGGATTTGGTATGGCTCTCCTCAAAAAATATCCACTTAAAGGTACCATCCCCGAAAATGGCACCTAAATTCCTGGGTCCATATCCTATTTCGGAACAGATCAATCCTGTGGCATTTCGTCTCCAGCTACCACACAGTATGAAGATTCCCAATGTTTTCCATGTTTCTCTTCTCAAGCCATTCATCACCAGTCATTTCTTCCTGGACCAGACTAGCAAGCCAGATCCAGTCACCATACAAAATAATGAAGAGTATGAGGTTCACTCTCTATGGATTCCCGCGTGTCCATGGGACCAACTCCAGTTTCTGGTGTAATGGAACAGTTTTCGACCCAAGAAGAGGTCTTTGGATCCTTTGAAGGACATTCACGCCCCGGGTCTTCTTCGAGCCTTCAGGAGGAAGTTTCCAGAGAAACCTTTTAAGGACCGTCCGGAGGCCGTTCCTGAAGTGGGGGGTACTGTTAGGAATCCGACTCCTCAGCGCCGTCTGCGCAACACACTGTCAACCCTTAGGGAGACTCAGGGCGTGCAGCGAAACTCCCACCTACCTGCTCTCACATCCGCAGACCATCAAGGTCTCTGTTGCAGCAAGGTTGCTCCCTCCAGCAAAGCTCCCACTCCCCCTCCTTTGCAGTGGGAGGCGCAGGCCCTCCGTCCCGTGCGCACACATGCGTCCCCCTCCGACGCTAGATGCGTGCACATGCAACTTACAGAGCATGCGCCCAGCATCCGTTCTTCAGCAACTACCCCTGCAGTGAGGCTCCGCCCCCATACACCGAGTGGGCTCACTCTGAGTGCTACTAGTGCTCACCTGTGCTGTATCAACCGCACCAATCCTGGAAGGCACGCTGCATTCCTCCTGCTCCGCCTCCACCCCTGATTGGCCAGCCCAGATTTATCATGCCTCTCTGGGCTCTCACTCATCGCTCGACATAGTCTCTGTATGGAAGTTACTTTGTGTTCTCTTGGTGATTCTACAGGTTCTGACGTGGCTCGTACGACTACCCCCTTAGGCTCCCGACCTCAGCTCTCCTCTGACTACGTATACTCTGGCATCCCACGATCACGGCCGGGACTTCGACCCTCCTCATCTCACCACTCCCTGACCTCGGCAAGGCAACTACTATTCTAGTTCTACAACCGGTACTGGCAAATATTGTCTACCTTACATACATCTGGCTTGGCAATGCTAAACACCACTCTCTGGACACACTCCCTTTGCTGTGGGTGCATGTATTCCTACTTCCCCCTCAGCACAGGGGACGGGTCTGGTCTGCGGACAGCACGTAACACTACCTGGATGTGAGTGCACATTGGTCTCCTCTTCTCTACAAAACTAGTAGTGGTTTCAGAATGATCTCACCAATATACCTTTGCGGCACACATCAAGGAAGTCAACATCCAATATTGGGACTCATAGTATCCTTTGTTTGTTTGATATACTCACAGTATCTTTGCACTTGTGTACTCCTTCTTACCTACAAGCATCAGGAGGTAACCACAGAAAGAAGAAGCGACATTTTGGACCTCACAGTCCTTTCTCAAGCGCCCCCACATAATATGACATACATTGAGAATACATATAGTGCTATCAATCAACAATTTTAGCGCCAAAATCCTCACCCAGGCTTCTACGGTGGCTCATATTGCGAAGCTGTGGACGGTAGGTGTGGGGCCACCATTTATGTCCCTTCAAGCCTTTTCTGATGCTGTGGCCGTTATTCAAACACATCTCGAATCAGTGTTCGTGTTGACCGCTGTATTCCATTTGGTATTTCCGCGTTTGGCCACTATTCATGCTGCGTTCGTGCCATCCAGCACCGGGCAGCAACACACGGTTGATCTTTTTAATTTAATGGTTTCTTGTTTCTTTGGATGCAATTCTTCGCGTATCTGCCATGTGGCAGAATTTAATGAATTATAATTTGGGTGCTTTTCTTTGCGTATCCGCCAGAAATTCATGAAATAAATGAATTGTATTGAACTGTTATGTGTATGGAACTTTGCTACTTTGTAAGGGTGCAGTTGTTTAAAACAAATAGCACCCACGTCTATGCTGGTACATACTTACTGTGGCCCATTGTGAATTGACCTTGATTTTTCAAAGACGTTATCAAAATATTTTTAATAAAAAGCTTTAAATACTCAATGTGTGCTTTTTTTTTACATTCTTTCCCCGCACAATTGCTGAGTGGACATTATGGCTACACCACAGACGTATAAAAAAACTGACTGTAGTTATGCATTATTAATATATTCTGCAATTAATGCTGCAGCAAATAAGATGGCGACTGTATCTGAAATATATAAATATTTAATTTCGAACTACGATTTTTACAAGTTTTCACCTGAAGTTCATGGGTGGAAGCGTGCGATAAGAAAAACCTTAAGTAATGATCACTGTTTTTTCGCATTGCCCCTCCTGCCGGAGAGATTTGCGGGTATTGGGGTGTCATGCCAGAATTTCACAGTATGTTTGATCATGGCAATTTCAAAAGAAGAAAGGTCGGTTTTAACCCTTATAAGATTCGTCAATCCCAATCCAGCAATGTGACGGCAACAGCACCAGCACCGGCCGGTCCAACCGTCAGTGATAACCTGGTGAACGGCAATCCTTTGTACATGTCCCCGCCAGAATACCTGGAATATTTCCAGCCTGAGCATGATTTCGCATACAAGTACCAGCAAGCTTGCATTTACCAGTACCAAAACGATTTCCAGCTTCATCAGCTGTCAACTACAAGTGTACCAGGCCAGCTGTCACCTGTCAACTATAATGCAGACTTGAGGAGTCCCAGTGAGTCATCACCACCCGTTTGGCAAAGTTTATAATGAAGGTAAATATACAGTACAGTAATGTACTACACTGTACTGTACACTATACTATACATGACAGTATTACTGTAAGTTTGGAGCTGCAGTTCAAGCTGCCGTGTGTCAAAATAAAATTCGTTTTTAAGCAATACTGCACGTACTTTACAGTACTGTATGTGCATCAATACAATACTGTATGCGACTTGAGGGGATGTTTCACTGTTGAGTGTGTGACGATCGAGAGGATTTGGCCCGGGATAAAAGGGGTTACACCCCAATTGGCCACCCTCTACCCTCACCTGGGAAGCAAGGGGTTAACTGGACTGAGGTCCAGTAATGTGTTTTTACCTCGCTTCAATATCCAAATGCTTATTCCCCTGTAAAAAATGTATTGTTTCTGGGCCAGTGTCTGCACCACACACACTGGGGCTTAAGGGGTTAATAAGCTACAGTTTAAGAAAATACAACTGTGGGGTGTCTTTTCAGAAAATCTGGACTTCAAAAGGCTTGATTGAAGTTGGGTGTGAAAAGCAGAAGGGGTTTTTGGTGCACAGTATGTTAATACCTAATTTGCAGGCCATGGGAATATTGCTAGAGACAGCTAGACCCAGGCTGGGACATTGGGTGTGACATTTAGCACCAGGTGACAAATGTCCACCACCCAGGGGTCCCTGCTTCAAAGGATTTTTTGATGGGGGCCAGGGGTGCGGCTACCCAAGGAGAAAATCAGAATGGGTGACCTTAGTAAATATAAGAATCTTATGAGATGTCCTCGGCGAAACATGCTAAACATTACATATGTGTATTCGTGGGGCCGAGCCCCAACTAATGATTCTAAACACTTGATATCTAACAGATACTAAGAGCCAGATATTAATATCTCTCTTAATTTTAATATTACACGGTAATATGTAGTCTCATTGGGAGCGTCATGCGTGACGGAATGCATTAATATGTCTCGCGTGCCAGTAAGTAATACTGAACTGAAGTTATGAAGTTATTTAGATAGGGAAAAAGAGTTTTTAAACGTCGTGGGGTGGGAGGAGGTGGGAGGTGTATAAGAACCAGGCTCAGCCTAGGGCTATTGTCTTCATGTATGGTCTTCGTGACCTTCATGTATTGCTGTGATGTCTTCATCTGCAACTGAATTATGGAAGAAATGGCCCATCCTGTATCCTGATGGCTTTCTTGTCCTAATCTTTAAGTAAGTGTCTATATTTTGCCTGTTATTTGTATATTTTGTGTGTTCACCTTTATCAAGGAATAAATTATATTTTATCATATCTAAGTTTCATCCCAGTTCAACCCAGTTATATATATATATTTTTTTTGTGTATTATTAATAGCCTGTCACAAAGCTCCCGTCACAGAGTGACTTTGAAGAATGATTTGATTGGCCTTCAAAGTACGTGATGCTGTTGCAGCTTAAAAATGTAGGGAGAGGGTGGGGTTCAAGAGTCAGAGCCAATCAGAAGTTTGTTCTCATCCTACAGACACAGATGTAGGATATTGCTTGAACGGCTGCTTTAAGTCCGAATGACGTGACTTGACGCATGCGCAATACCGGTAATAATAGCATATTTGTTTGTTTTTCCCTAGAAAAGAAACTTTGACATCAAGCGGAAAAAGACAAAAGAAGGGATTTGGATGGACCTCTAATATCGCTTTTTTTTTTTAAAGTTGCTTGTGCATTGTTTGCCAAGTAAGCAAACATTTAGTGACAGTGCATTTTTATTGATAGAATAATTGTGAGCTTTATAGAAAACCTTATACCGTACAGTATGCTGCTGTTTTAATATTCAAATCTTATTTTTACATTGTACAGTACTGTCATCAACACTACTGTTTTACAGTACGTTGCATTGCGCAACTTTTCTTATAAACACCAAAAATAAAAATGTATATATTTTATTCTATATGTATTATTTATTATTCAATGCTTTCAACTTTTGCAACAGTAAATACTGTTTTTCTTTTACTGGAATGCGCATGCGTGTACAGTACTGTACTGTGCTGTACTGTACTGTATGTCTCATTTGGACATTTTTTTTTAATAACCGGTAAGAGAAATGCCTTTGCATTACATTACAGTATGTGAAGTGCAATGCTTTGTTGAACTGTTCATAAGAATTTCAGGTCTGCAATAGGGGGTCGGTCAAAAAATAAATTTAATATTTTAATGCATAATACAGTACAAAAATACAGTACTGCTGCGGCCAAGCTTAATCTAAAGCTTGACAGCATTATACGCTGCTATTTGAATTTTCCCGCCCCGTTTCTCCATTCAGTGCTAATGCGCTGAACAATGGAGGCGCCTGCGGCGCCCAAAAAAAAAAGCACGCGTTTGAACGGGGAGCGGCGAAATTACGCTGAGGCAGCCGCATTAGATTTATGCTGGCCGCCACTGTAGCTCTTGTCTTTCTCTTCATTATGGCATTGCGAGATGGGGGGGGGAGATCTGGGAAAGAGGGGGCTGCAGCTCTGAAAATACTGTACAGACATGCAAAACAAAAAGAAATATAAATACAAAGAATGTCCCCGGCGCAAAATGTGGTGATGATGATTACAGTACCATATCAAAAGACAGTCCTTGTTGAAAAGTCAGTCCTGATGGTAGAAAGTTTCATCAACAATTTGAGGTAGATTTTCCTCTGGGCATAGTCCCCTTATGATGTCTGCAAATACAGATAGAGAAAAAACACCATTGCGCAGTATACAGACTCAATTGCCCCAACCTGAAGAGGAAAATCCCTACTTACAGGATATTCTCTTGTTCATTCGGGGGAGAGAATCTGTTCTTTGGCTCTCTTCCTCCACCTTGATCTCCTACGGACCCCTCGTGGTTTCTAAGGTGGCTCTCTTCAACTCGGTCTGTGTTATCCCAGGAGCAGCATACACCGCAACAGCCGTGGTTGGAGAAAATTGAAAGACAGCCTAGTGTACTCCGCAAATTTTATTTAACAATGTTAAAAAGCAGCAATATTACACTCACATTTTGCGAGGGCAAACATGCCGCTCAAGAATGCCGTCCGCAGCTTGTGTCCTCACAATGGTGTGTTGTTCCACGAGGTCGCGCGCCGACCGATGACGTCAGTAGCGCAGCGCCAGGAGTTCTCCCCACACAACGAGATGCAACACAGGTGACGGCTGGCAACGTGCACTGTACTAGGCTCCTCCTCCCCACTTTTTTTTTTTTTTACACAAACGAATTTATATACAGTAATTACTGAGAGAGGGTGGGAGAGGGGGGTTTGTGTAAGATACAGGCTTGTTTGTACATTAACACAGTACTATAATCTTACACATCCCCCCCTTCCTTTTTTCACTGCTGCAGTTCTGAAAATGAAAAGAAACAATTACTGCAGACATGGGGCTCTATGCAGTAAGCGGCGAAAAAGTGCTTTCGGCAAGTGTTGCCGATAGGCATCATTTTGGCGATTTGCCCTCGCAGTATTCAGTGAGGGCCAAATCCATGCCGATCCCTGCCGAATCACTGCGAAAGCAAAACTGCCGATGAGCCTGTGCCGAAACAGCCTGGATCCCGATAACCTTTCGATAAGCCGTTTCTGCCGATATGTGTTTGCAGCAGAGAGAGATCAGCCACTCTCTTTGCGCAAACATCGGCAAAATATAAATTATTTGTAAACAACTTTGACTCCTAGTGTACATGTGTAGGGGGTCTCCGGAGCGTAACCGCATTGGTTTCAGGTCCGGGGACCCCCTGCTTCCCGAGATACAGGCCCCTTTATGAGGTGCCAGTATCCCTCTGCATTTAAAGGTCCCGATCACGTGACCGCGGAATGTAAACAAAGCAGAAGGATACCGGCACCCCATAAAGGGGCCTGTAATAAAGGGGCCTGTGTCTCGGGAAGCAGGGGGTCCCCGGACCTGAAACCAATGTGGTTCAGCTCCGGAGACCCTCTGCACATCTACACTATGACTAAAACACATATACAAATAAACAATCATTCCTTACCTTTGCGGCTATGTGCTACGGTAACGAAGCAGCATGAATGTATTTTTAATAATAGTGTACTGTGAGCAGGGGGTCCCCTGAGCTGAACCGCATTGCTTTGAGACCAGGGACCCCTGCTTCCCGAGTTACAGGCCCCGGTATGTGTCATCGGGTGGCAGTGTCGCCGCCATCTTTATAGCGTCCCATTCACGCCGTGTCCGCTATAAATATGGCGGCGACACTGTTACCGATGCCCCAAACCGGGGCCTGTAACTCAGGAAGCAGGGGGTCTCTGAGCCACAAATCAATGCGGTTCAGCTCAGGGGACCCCCTGCTACCGCACAATATTATTAAAATACATAAATGCTGCTTCATTACCATAGCGTATAGCCGCTAAGGCAATGAAGGGGTTAAGGAAGAATAGCATGTTTATTGGGGACATTTGCCCCCAATAAACATTGCAATAAACAACATACACCCCCTGTGTATTTAAAATACATAAACAACAATAAATACATTAAATACATATAGCTCTCACCCATTTCCGGCTGCCACGATGAAGGCCATCCTCATCTTCATCCTGCCCATGCCCCCTCCACTGCTGCAAAACAGACACAAGAATGAAAACATCCAATGTAATCTCCCCTAACCCCTTAATCACCATAGTGGTTATTAACCGCTACAGTCATTAAGGGGTTAACCCACCCTCACCCACCACTCGGGACGCCTACATACCCTCCCACACTAACCCCCCACCCTGTGAGGCCTAACCACCCTCACCCACTACCCACAAGGGAGGCCTACCCACATACCGTTGGGGCCAATACACCCTCCCCCCACCCCCAGTACCCACAATAAAAACAATACACAGCCCCACAATAAGCATCATTCTATTTATTAAATACATTACCCACCCCCTGTGCCCCCCCATAAATACATGATTTATCCTT
The DNA here is from genome assembly GCF_040206685.1 of Ascaphus truei. Classification (NCBI taxonomy): domain Eukaryota; kingdom Metazoa; phylum Chordata; class Amphibia; order Anura; family Ascaphidae; genus Ascaphus; species Ascaphus truei. Next base: position 215,976,885 of record NC_134484.1, on the reverse strand, counting down.
TTACATACAGGGTTCAAACCCCAGCCCCACGCGAGTCCCCGGCGGGCTGGCGGGGCACCTGACAGACCTACAGGGTACCAGCAACTTGTTTCACACAGGTTCTGGAGGCCTGTTGGTGGGTCCCGCCAAGCGCCATGGCCCTCAGGTGGTCTCCTTGGGTAACCGTGGGCCACAATTGGGTCCCCACGGTAGGCCCGCAGATGTCTGGGAGCCTTGGGTCAGACACACAGGTTCCTGCGGGAACTCGGGTGGTTCCCACGGGGGTCTGGGGAACTCACGAGTGCTCACTACGGGTCCGCGGTGCCCCCATGGATGTGGGATCACCGCTTCATCCCCGCACCTATGGGTCCGCGGTGCCCCCACGGATGTGGGACCACCGCTTCATCCCCGCAGACTACGGGTCTGCGGTGCCCCCACAATGTCAGGACACCGCTTCATCCCCGCAGGTGTCACCTGTGGAACTACCTGCCTTATACCTGTGAGATACCCAAGGAGACCGCAGGTGGTCACCAGAGGTCTCACGCAGAACCAAGAAACCAACGCTGAATGTAAAAAAAATAAACCTGGCCTATACATTCAATACATAATCCCCTCCCCCCCAACACCTACAGTACAATAATGTGCAAAATAACTATTATCCAGATAGGGATAATAGATTATTTGCCCATTATTAAACACAATAACTAGCATATTAAAATAAATAAAGTACTACTGACCTCATCAATAAGAAGCCCCCGTCGCCAGCAACATCCTTGTCTTTTGTAGCCCACAAAATACATAGTCAATACAAAGCCAACACATTGCAATTACATTCAGATATCAATTAACCCCTTAAACATCTTATCGGATAATAACCGCAAAGGTAATTAAGGGGTTAAGCCACACTGGCCCGATACCCACCCTTCACCCATTCATTTGTACAGTGGCTTCATCATGGAAAGAGAAAGAGAAAGAGAAAGAGAAAGAGAAAAAAAAAAAGAGGAGAGAGAGAGAGAGAGAGAGAGAGAGAGAGACACATGATGAACCAATATACAAATAAATGTAGAAGGGTTATCAAAAACATGCTGTACTACAAATACCACTTCTCGATACAGACACACTACAATAAAATCAATTTCCTTTAATAATGCAATCTGATCTTCCAATCAAAATCCTCAAATGACAATCAAAAACCTCAAATGACAATCAAAACATTGCATTTACATTGTATATATGATGCATACAATCTATGCACCATATACATTCTGCAAATGAATGTTAACAATAACATATTCAAAACAAAATACCAATACATCCAAACAAGTATACTATTTAAACCAATCCAGTAAACATAAATCAATTAGCATTCATTAATTACATCCATAAACCATTTACATTCCATCCCTAACAATTAAACAATTAACTAATTCAAGCGTTGAACAGAACAAGTTATCCTGTGAAAAAATATAAGTACCAACAAGAATACAATATACAAAAGCAAGCCTCACCCTGACCTAACGTACACCATACAATAGCAACAATTACATCTATCTAATTTGAAAATACATTATACACACATTTATGCATAGCAGCATAGCCAAATTAATTTAAAACACAGCAAATCAAGCTTTTAAAACAACATCATTTCTTACCCTGTATGTATATCGATCTAGACATACATACATACATACATACATACAGTGGCAAGAAATGATATACCAAAAATAAAGAAATACACATGTTAAAAAAGCTTTTAAAAAAATTAACAAGTTAAATAAAATAAATTTCTTTAGTTAACTTACCATTACTTGCCCCCACCGATTCCTGTTGCGCAGCTTACTCACGAACCAATCCACGATCAGGAACCCATAAAATAAAAAAACATATAATAATAAACATTAAACTAAAAATCCAAATCAATCCACAGGTCTTCTATCTGTAATCCATCTTCATCTGTGTTCTTCTTTCTTCTATCTCCTTCCAGCGGGGCGGGGTGGGGTCTTCTCCCCATCTGCGGCCACGCCCTGGTCTTCTTTCTTGCCCGGAGGTCCTTCCTCCGCGGCGTCTGGCTCAAAAATGAGACGACATAGGCTTTTAAAGGCCTATGACGTCACATTTTCATCATGGTTCCCACGGCCCTGATTGGGCCGTGAAAACCATGTGTTTTGGCCGAGAAAATAAATAAATTATGATGTCACTTAAACGCAATGAAAGTACAGCCAATCAGAATGGCTTTGCTTCAATTGCCTTTAAGATGATGTCATTAAAACAAACATGGCCGGCCTCACATGGTACGGTAGCCAATCAGAGCATGGGAAGTCTATCCCTACTCTTATTGGCTCTAGTACCATGTGACAGGCTTTCAATGACGTCACATCCGTTCTCCCCCAAGCCTCTGTCACATGTTATGCTAGAGCCAATCAGAGTTGGGATGGAGTTCCCACGCTCTGATTGGCTACTGTACCATGTGAGGACGGCCATGTTTCTTTTAATGACGTCATCTTAAAGGCAATTGAAGCAAAGACATTCTGATTGGCTGTGCTTTCATTGCCTTTAAGTGACGTCATCATTTATTTATTTTCTCGGCCAAAACACATGTTTTCACGGCCCAATCAGGGCCGTGGGAACCATGACAAAAATGTGATGTCATAGCCTTTAAAAGCCTATATCGTCTCATTTTGAAGCAAGACGCCGAGGAGGAAGGACCTCCCACAGAAGAAGAAGGCCAGGGCGTGGCCGTAGAAGGCATGAAGACCCCGGAAGAGAGCCGCAGATAGAAGAAAGAAGAATACAGATGAAGATGGATTACAAATTGAAGACCCGTGGATTGTTTTGGATTTTTATTTTAATGTTTATTATTTTATGGTTTGTTATTTTATGGGTTCCTGTGCGTGGATTGGTTCGAGAGTAAGCTGTTCAACGGGAGTCGGTGAGTGGGTAAAGTAATGGTAAGTGAACTAAAGAAATGTATTTTATTTAACTTGTTAATTTTTTTAAAAGCTTTTTTAACATGTGTATTTCTTTATTTTTGGTATATCATTTCTTGCCACTGTATGTATGTATGTAGGTATGTATGTCTAGATCGATATATACATACAGGTTAAGAAATGATGTTGTTTTAAAAGCTTGATTTGCTGTGTTTTAAATTATTTTGGCTATGCTATGCATAAATGTGTGTATAATGTATTTTCAAATTAGATAGATGTAATTGTTGCTTTTGTATGGTGTACTTTAGGTCAGGGTGAGGCTTGCTTTTGTATATTGTATTCTTGTTGGTACTTATATTTTTTCACAGGATAACATGTTCTGTTCAACGCTTGAATTAGTTAATTGTTTAATTGTTAGGGATGGAATGTAAATGGTTTAGGGATGTAATTAATGTATGCTAATTGATTTATGTTTACTGGATTGGTTTAAATAGTATACTTGTTTGGATGTATTGGTATTTTGTTTTGAATATGTTATTGTTAACATTCATTTACAGAATGTATATGATTGTATGCATCATATATACAATGTAAATGCAATGTTTTGATTGTCATTTGAGGTTTTTGATTGTCATTTGAGGATTTTGATTGGAAGATCAGATTGGATTATTAAAGGAAATGGATTTTTATTGTAGAGTGTCTGTATGGAGAAGTGGTATTTGTAGTACAGCATGTTTTTGATAACCCTTCTACATTTATTTGTATATTGGTTCATCATGTGTGTGTGCATATATATATTTATATAGTTGCATGATGAAGCCACTGTACAAATGAATGGGTGAAGGGTGGGTATCGGGCCAGTGTGGCTTAACCCCTTAATTACCTTTGCGGTTATTATCCGATAAGGTGTTTAAGGGGTTAATTGATATCTGAATGTAATTGCAATGTATTGGCTTTGTATTGGCTATGTATTTTGTGGGCAACGAAAGACAAGGAGGTTGCTGGTTCTTATTGATGAGGTCAGTAGTACTTTATTTATTTTAATATGCTAGTTAAGGTTTTTAATAATGGGCAAATAATCTATTATCCCTATCTGGATAAGAGTTATTTTGCACATTATTGTACTGTAGGTGTTGGGGGAGGGGTTGGGATGTATCTATTGAATGTATAGGGCAGGTTTATTTTTTTTACATTCAGGGTTGGTTCCTTGGTTCTGCGTGAGACCTCTGGAGACCACCTGCGGTCTCCTGGGGTATCTCACGGGTATCAGGCTGGTGGTTCCACGGGTGACACCTGCGGGGATGAAGCGGTGGTCCCACATCCGTGTGGGCACCGCAGACCCATAGATGCGGGGATGAAGCGGTTGTCCCACATCTGTGGGGGCACCGCGGACCCATAGTGAGCACTCGTAATTTCACCAGACCCCTGTGGGAACCATCCGAGACCCTGCAGACACCTGTGGGTCTGACCTGTGTCTCCCCGGACATCTGCGGGCCTACCGTGGGGACCCAATTGTGTAACACGGTGACCCAAGGAGACCACCTGGGGGCCATGGTGCTTGGCGGGACCTGTGTGAAACAAGTTACTGGTACCCTGTAGGTCTGTCAGGTGCCCCGCCAGCCCGCCGGAGACTCACGGGGGCTGGGGTATGAACCGTGGATGTAAAAGGATAAATCATGTATTTATGGGAGGGCACAGGGGGTGGGTAATGTATTTAATAAATAGAATGATGCTTATTGTGGGGCTGTGTATTGTTTTTATTGTGGGTACTGGGGGTGGAGGGAGGGGGTATTGGCCCCAACGGTATGTGGGTAGGCCTCCCTTGTGGGTAGTGGGTGAGGGTGGTTAGGCCTCACTGGGTGGGTGGTTAGTGTGGGAGGGTATGTAGGCGTCCCGAGTGGTGTGTGAGGGTGGGTTAACCCCTTAATGACTGTAGCGGTTAATAATTGCTATGATGATTAAGGGGTTAGGGGTCATTGGATGTTTTCATTCTTGTTTTGCAGCAGCGGATGGGGCATGGGCAGGATGAAGATGAGGATGGCCTTCATCGTGGCAGCCGGACATGGGTGAGTACTATATGTATTTAATGTATTGATTGGTGTTTATGTTTTTAAAATGGGCACATTCACTATTATACATTTGTGGATAATAGTAATTGTGGCCATTACTATACTGTATGTGTTAAGGGGGGGGTGGTTATTTCTTTATAAGTATGTATGTGTTTTGACATTATTTTGGGGGGGGGCACATAATTGGTACTGCAGGCCGGCAGGTAACACGCGAGGGCCCCCGCTGGCCTATAGTATCATTGATGTGCATATATGTGTATGTTAGGGGTTGTTGGGGTTATATATATAAATAAATAAATAAATAAATGAATGAATATAAATAATAAATATATATATATATTTATTTATTTATATTCATTCATTTATTTATTTATTTATGTAGATATATTTATTTATTTATTTAGTGTGGGGCTGCTGTGTGTGATTATTTTTTATTGTGGTTAGCGGGTGTGGGTGAAGGGGGTATTAGCCACAACGGTGGTTGTTTAGGGCTTGTGGGTGGGTAGCGGGATGGCTTAACCCCTTCATGACCGTAGCGGTATTAACTGCTACGGTCGTGAAGGGGTTAAGTGCATCCGCAACCCCCCCCCCGCAAGCCCTAAACAAACAACAAGGGCCAAATACCCCCTTCACCCTACTCCCGCTACCCACAATCAAGCTGGCACGGTGGGTTAACCCCTTCATTGCCTTAGCGGTTAACCGCTTAGGTAATGAAGTGGGCTTTACACGCATTTTTCCTGCCTCGGATCCATGCCGGGGGTCTCCGGTGCGGGTATCAGCTCCGGAGACCCCGGCATCAATCACAGACAGGAAAAAGGGCTGATTTTTTCTAAGTGTCGCCCTTGACGATTCTTCTCCTCCACCAACTTGCCAACTTTACTTGGCGGGACGATTTGCCGAAAAACTCTCAATTCTGGAGTGCCGATCAGCAGCGAAAGGCTGATCGGGGCTACCTGAATTTAGCCGAGTTCAAAAAGTGCCGATAAGTAGCTTATCGGCACCCGGCTGTCGATAAGTTTTTATCGGCAACAAAAATTGCTGATTTTTCCCACTTATCGGCGTTTACTGAATCAAGAGGGCAAATATGGCGAAAAAATGGCGATAAACTGCTTATCGGTACTTACTGCATAAGGCCTATGGTTAGTTTGAGTGCCATACAGTACTTACTGTACAGTACCTGTATCATACTTACCTGTGCCTGATTAACATAAATAAATGATTAAATAATAACAATATTTCAAAACAATAAAAATAAAACGGAAAATGATTAAACACAATAAACAATAAATTAATATAATTTTTTTTTTTTGTAAACTTTTGCACTACAGTAGAGTTTGGGAAAAGTCGGTAGCCAGAGGGGTGTCACTCCAAGCACGAGCCCTTGTATGCCTCAACAGGCCATTTCTAGTGTCTCTCAAAGCTCTCATACAGTAACTGTAGGGGTAACACGGAAAAAACGCTCCAATTCATTCAAAATGGTATTTTTTAAATTTTCTGGCAGAGCCTTCTTTCTTTTTTTTCCTTCATCATTTACACTATGGGTCCAACTGCTGTACATCTCAAAACTTGTGACGGTTCAGGGGATTCCTTAATCATCTTTCTTTTCCTCTGTCCCTCTCTTACCCATCCCTCTGCACTTACCCACTCCTGTCCCGCTCCGTCCTCCTCTCTCTCTGCCCCATTGCCTCAGTGCATGCCCTGCAAGTCTTGCACACCCGCGCGGTCCCCGAGCCCCTGCGGCAATGCTCCCTGCTCCCAGACACTCTCTATGCCCGCTGCCTGTACCTCTCCTCCGGTGGCGGTCCTGTCCGGTCCTCTGCTTCCCTCCACTGGGGTGCCCGCGGCATGGCGCTCCGTGCGCCTGGTGACGCAGCCGGTGCGCGCGCACCCTCAGCTTACAGAGGGTTGTGGAGCAGGTCGGCAGGGGGTTGCCAGGAGAGCAGTTGCGTCCAGGGTGGGTTGTGGAGCAGGTGAGCCGGTTGGTTGCAAGTAGAGCAGCCTAAATGATGGGTTGTGGAGCAGGTGAGCGGGGGGGGGGATGCAAGGAGAGGATTGGGACTCCACTTGACTTGCACTGTGTGAAGGGCACCAAATTTCTTCTTTACATATAAAGGCCCAGGGTTCTTAACCTTTGGAGCCTTCGGAACATTTTCTTTATTCTGCTTTGTTTGTCGCTTAGGTTTTGGCTGGGAAACAGCTTCCACCTTTCACTTGGATGGCACGGCAGAAGCAAGCTGGTTCCTGCATCCGTAGAATCTGGGGCGGTCCATGGAAACAGATGGACAAATGCACAATGAAGTATCTGGACAAGAGCAAGTTCAGATAGAGATCAGTGTGTGAGAGTCTACGCATTTTGTCTCACCTTTTATTTGAAAATTTTCGCGGGCATGGACACAAGGTGCAGGTGTTAAAAGTGGGCGTACTGTGTACTAAACCTGTCGAGTGACGTTGAGGCACATTAAATTAAAGTATAAATACACCATCCATTTTGTATATTCAATGCACATTCAATAAACTCAAATTTACATCGATTTGCTCTGTGTGCACGTATTTTTTTTCTCACAGCTGCGATGCCAAAGAAAAGGATTTCAAAAGATCTCAGCTTCAAAATAAAGGATATGTACCAGAATGGACACCGCATTTTACAGATCCAACGCTGGTTAGTTGCTTCGGGCTTCGGTTTAGCAAAAAGCACTGTTAGTTATCATGCGCATGGGAAGGCCAAAAACATCAAAAGAAATCCGACCGTCACTACTGAGTAAGTACAGTACTACTTATTGTCCTCCATAACTCTAACGTCTTGTACTGTAATGTATGCCTGTGTTTAATATTTAATGAATATTTATATTTCGACTGTACAGTATAATATTTTTGCCATTCTAAAATCAGTCAGCTTTTTAATTCTACACTACAGTAATGTACTGTATTCTGTACTTTAGGAGGTGGTGTGATAGTGTAATCTTTTCTAAAGATTCTGATTTCTTTCAACTAATAATCCTGCATTTACTGTACACACACCCATAAATCATCAACCGTACAGTATGTCACCAGCTTTTATGCCAGTGATTGGTCACAATGGGTGGTAGGAATGACTGAGTGTGTGACAGTGCAGTCTATTGGAATGCTTTATTTGAGGGGCAAATTATTTAAGATACTCAGATACAGTAGCGCTATAATCAGACAATAGGAAATCAGGGCGCAATTGGGATGCTTAATTTGCCTACTGTAACAAATTGTTCTGTTTTTCTTTACACTGTAGGGCGACAACTCGTCTGGTCGACCAAATAAGTGAACAGAATGATGAGACGTGTGCCACAAGGGTAAAGAATGAACTAGAGGCAACTCACAAAATAAAAGCATCTGAGACCAGCATCAGGCAGATGACACAGAAATTGGGATGGAAATATGGGCGTTTTAAGTAAGTAATGTATACTGTACGTCACCCACGGTTTTCTCTTTTTGTCTGCTGCTTTATCTTTTTCCACTATGGTTGTTATTCCCCCCTTTTTTTCTCCCACCTCCCTCCATCTCCAGACTTGTGATTTCTTGTTTAGCCCTCTATTTTCATGTTAGACTCCCTCCTAGCCTACTGTACAATAGTGTTGGCCTACTGTACTGTACTGTATGTACAGTAATACATATACTATATTGTTTCAATACATTACTGTTAGTTTTCTATAGATGTTTTTGACTTATTTTTTCATTTTTTGAGTGCTTGGAACCATCATATTTCCAGTATTTAGTACCTCTAACAATATTCCTTGTCAGTACAGAGCGTATCCTATGATAAGAGAAGCCAACAAAATAAAAAGAGTGGACCAGGCACGGACATGGATCGAAAGTGGCGAGACTTTCCAGGATGTCATCTTTACTGACGAGACAACTGTAGCGCTTGAGAGATTTGCCCGTTTTGGATTCTCTAAAAAAGGATGCCGTTCTCTGAAGCCGCGCCCCAAGCACCCAGTGAAGATGCATGTGTTGGGTGCCATCTCTAGACAAGGACCAGGATGCATCATTATCTTTGAGGGTAAAATAATGCACAAATACACATGCTGTGCCTGTGGCCTTATGCACTGGACAGCTGTATTGTACAGTATTTTGTACCCTAATGATACTGTACATTTTTCTTTTCTTGTTTCCAGGAATCATGAATAAAGCGTTCTTCCAAGATCACATAATTACACATGTTGTTGAATACATTAGGAATGATTTCCCATCTGGTCACTGGTTCTTCCAGGACAATGATCCGAAACACACCGTGTAAACAGCTCACATTCTTGCCAGCGGAATCAACTGGGTTAAGACACAAGCGGAGTAAGTTGAGTAACCATTTCTCATTGTTTTACACAGTTTATATCTCCTTAAGTAATTCACCTTTTTTCTCCCCTCCTACTGTATTCCAGATCACCAGATTTTAAACCCATCGAAATGGTATGGCATGAGTTGAAGGATTATATCAGAAAAGTGGGGAAACCGTCAAAAAAGAATGAATTGGAAAAAGGGATACTGAATTTCTGGAACAACATACTCACCGTAGCCAGATGTAATAAATATATCAATCATATTGCGACTGTGTTGCCTATTGTTTTACAACGTAATGGCAGTAAAAATAACCATGTCTGCAGTAATTGTTTCTTTTAATTTTCAGAACTGCAGCAGTGAAAAAAGGAAGGGTGTGTGTGTGTGTGTGTGTGTAAGATTATAGTATTTTACTGTGTTCATGTTCAAACCAGCCTGAATCTTACACAAACCCCCCTCTCTCCTCCCTCTCCTCTCAGTAGTTACAGTATAGAAATGAGTTTGGGAAAATATTAATATTTTTATTGTTTAATCAATTATTTCTGTTAATAATGCACAGGTCAGTATGATACAGGTACAGATGAACAGGGGAAAACTAGGAGCACAGCAATGAAAAAAGAGAACTGGAGGCCAAAATGAAAAAATAACAAAAAATTATTGGGACATAAACTATTTAATAGAGAAACCTCTAACGCGTTTCTCGCATGGTGCGCTTTATCAAAAAGTACAGTAAGTATGGCAGTAAAAATAACCATGTCTGCAGTAATTGATTCTTTTTATTTTCAGTACTGTACAGTAAAGCAATACAGAATCAAATGCAGCCATAACGAAGAAAAAGACAAGCTTGTACAGGAATTTACTGTAGGAAAAAGCGCTACTGTATTTTTGTATTATTCATTAACCAATAAAATTCTAAAGAAAAATACTATTTTCCTGCATGAAGGATTATCAAACATGTCTTCTGCCAAGCTCATGATATAACGCTACAGTACATTGACGTGAATGGCTCTGTTGGAGGGGGGGGGGACATTGCGTTGTTGATAAGCAGTGAACTTCAAGTTGACTTGTTTTGTTACAGTACAATAGCGGTATAGAAGGGCTTATCACACTTGTGCAGCTCAGCCTGTATCTCACACAACATATTAATCTTATTACTAGTGGGGGGGGAGGAGTGTTGTGTTGTTGATACTGCTTACAAATCCACTTAAAGTCCACCGCTTAAGAAAAGGCAAGTTTAGAAGGGCTTAGCTTATCGCACTTGCGCATGCGTGGCGGGCAGCTCAGCTGATTTCATGCTTACTATAGTTCAAGAAAAGCACGCTACATTTTCTTGAATAGATCTGTGGGGGGTGGGGAGGAGTGTTGTGTTGTTGATACTGCTTACAAATCCAGTTGAAGTCCACGCTTAAGAAAGAACAAGAACAGAAAGTACTGTAACTGGGGGAAAGCTTCTTGGAGTGTGTGAACGATTACAGGATGACCGGATTAACGAAAATGTTAATACCGTACATTTTTTTCCCCTGAAATCATATCTTCTGGCCAGCTCATTAAAAAATGTGCTGACCCGTGCCCCCCACCCCTCAAATAAAAATCACAGTATACTGTACCACCTCGTACAGTAAAGTATCAAAACATATACAGTAATGGTTGGTCATAAAGGCATGTAGAAAAAAATATATATAATAATAAAGTGGGAAGTCTATTATTGATTATTTGATTCTACTACAGTATTGTAGACGTGAATATCAGACACACGCTGCTCTGTGTATAATACACATGCTGCTCTGTGTATAATACAAATAAACATGCTGCTCTGTGTATAATACAGATACACACGCTGCTCTGTATATAATACACACACTGCTCTGTGTTTAATACACATGCTGCTCCGTGTAAAATACACACACTGCTCCGTGTATAATACACACGCTGCTCTGTGTATAAGACACACTCTGCTCTGTGTATAATACAGATACATACACTGCTCTGTGTATAATACAGATACACACACTGCTCCGTGTATAATACACACGCTGCTCTGTGTATAAGACACACGCTGCTCTGTGTATAATACAGATACACACACTGCTCTGTGTATAATACAGATACACATGCTGCTCTGTGTATAATACAGATACTCACGCTGCTCTGTGTATAATACAGATACACATGCTGCTCTGTGCATAATACACATGCTGCTCCATGTTTAATACAGATACACACGCTGATCTGTGTATGACACACGCTGCTCTGTGTATAATACAGATACACACGCTGCTCTGTGTATAATACAGATACACGCTGCTCTGTGTATAATACAGATACACGCTGCTCTGTGTATAATAAAATAATTATAAAGTGGGAAGTCTATTATTGATTATTTGATTCTACTACAGTATTGCAGACATGAATATCAGACACTGAAATGTGTGTGTGTGTGTATATATGTGTGGGGCAAGTTTAGAAGGGCTTATCGCAATACCGCATGCGTGGCAGGCAGCTCAGCCGATTTCAGGCAACATGTTAATCGTGACATTGAATTGCTATTGGATTTCTATGACATCAACTCGCTATTGCCCACTTGAGTTTCTCGACGGTAATGCAGACAAGGAAAGCTTCTTGGGGGAGGGTTGGTGTGTTGTTGCTAACAAATCCACTTGAAGTTACTGTAAGAACAAGAACAGAAAGTAGCTGCTCTGTGTATAATACAGATACAGTACACACGCTGCTCTGTGTATAAAGTAATACACACGCTGCTCTACAGTATGTATAATACAGATACTGTACACACGCTGCTCCGTGTATACTGTAATACACACGCTGTTCTGTGTATAATACAGATACAGTACACACGCTGCTCTGTGTATAATACAGATGCACACGCTGCTCCGTGTATAATAGGGCTTAAGAAAGAACAAGAACATAAAGAACTGTAACTGGGGGAAAGCTTCTTGGGGGGAGGGTTGGTGTGTTATTGCTAACAAATCAACTTGAAGTTACTGTAAGAACAAGAACAGAAAGTAGCTGCTCTGTGTATAATACAGATACAGTACACACGCTGCTCTGTGTATAATACAGATACAGTACACACGCTGTTCTGTGTATAATACACACGCTGCTCTGTATATAATACAGATACAGTACACACGCTGCTCTGTGTATAATACATACGCTGCTCTGTGTATAATACAGATACAGTACACACGCTGCTCTGTGTATAATACAATTACAGTACACACGCTGCTCTGTGTATAATACACACGCTGCTCTGTGTATAATACACAAGCTGCTCTGTGTATAATACAGAGACAGTACACACGCTGCTCTGTGTATAATACAGATACAGTACACACGCTGCTCTGTGTATAATAGAGATACAGTTCACACGCAACTCTGTGTATAATACACACGCTGCTCTGTGTATAATACAGATACAGTACACACGCTGCTCTGTGTATAATAGAGATACAGTACACACGCTGCTCTGTGTATAATACACACGCTGCTCTGTGTATAATACAGATACAGTACACACGCTGCTCTGTGTATAATACAGATACAGTACACACGCTGCTCTGTGTATAATACACATGCTGCTCTGTGTATAATACAGATACAGTACACACACTGCTCTGTGTAAAATATAGATACAGTACACACGCTGCTCTGTGTATAATACACACTCTGCTCTGTGTATAATACAGATACAGTACACACGTTGCTCTGTGTATAATACACACTCTGCTCTGTGTAATACAGATACAGGAAACACGCTGCTCTGTGTATAATATAGATACAGTACACACGCTGCTCTGTGTATAATACACACTCTGCTCTGTGTATAATACACACTCTGCTCTGTGTATAATACACACTCTGCTCTCTGTATAATACACACGCTGCTCTGTGTATTATACAGATACAGAACACATGCTGCTCTGTGTATAATACAGATACAGTACACACGCTGCTCTGTGTATAATACACACGCAGCTCTGTGTATAATACAGATACAGTACACACGCTGCCCTGTGTATAATATAGATACAGAACAAACGCTTCTCTGTATATAATACACATGCTGCTCTGTGTATAATACACACGCTGCTCAGTGTATAATACAGATGTAGTACACACGCTGCTCTGTGTATAATACAAATACAGTTCACACACTGCCCTGTGTATAATACAGATACAGTACAAACGCTGCTCTGTGTATTATACACAAGCTGCTCTGTGTATAATACACAAGCTGCTCTTTGTATAATACAGATACAGTACACATGCTTCTCTGTGTATAATACAGATACAGTACACACGCTGCTCTGTGTATAATACAGATACAGTACACACGCTGTTCTGTGTATAATACACACGCTGCTCTGTGTATAATACAGACAGTACACACGCTGCTCTGTGTATAATACAGATACAGTACACACGCTGCTCTGTGTATAATACAGATACAGTACACACGCTGTTCTGTGTATAATACACACGCTGCTCTGTGTATAATACAGATACAGTACACACGCAACTCTGTGTATAATACAGATACAGTACACAAGCTGTTTGTGTTTAATACAGATACAGTACACACGCAGCTCTGTGTATAATACACACGCTGCTCTGTGTATAATACAGATACAGTACACACGCAGCTCTGTGTATAATACACACGCTGCTCTGTGTATAATAGAGATACAGTAGACACGCTGCTCTGTGTATAATACAGATACAGTACACACGCTGCTCTGTGTATAATACAGATACAGTACACACGCTGCTCTCTGTATAATACAGATACAGTACACACGCTGCTCTGTGTATAATATACACGCTGCTCTGTGTATAATACACACGCTGCTCTGTGTATAATACAGATACAGTACACACGCTGCTCTGTGTATAATACAGATACAGCACACACACTGCTCTGTGTATAATACACACCCTGCTCTGTGTATAATACAGATACAGTTCACACGCTGCTCTGTGTATAATACAGATACAGTACACACGCAACTCTGTGTATAATACAGATACAGTACACAATCTGTTTGTGTATAATACAGATACAGTGCACACAGCTGCTCTGTGTATAATACACACGCTGCTCTGTGTATAATACAGATACAGTACACACGCAGCTCTGTGTATAATACACACGCTGCTCTGTGTATAATACAGATACAGTAGACACGCTGCTCTGTGTATAATACAGATACAGTACACACGCTGCTCTGTGTATAATACACACGCTGCTCTGTGTATAATACAGATACAGTACACACGCTGCTCTTTGTATAATACAGATACAGTACACACGCTGCTCTGTGTATAATACAGATACAGTACACACGCTGCAATGTGTATAATAGACACTCTGCTCTGTGTAAAATACAGATTCAGTACACACGCTGCTCTGTGTATAATACACACGCTGCTCTGTGTAAAACAGATACAGTAAACACGCTGCTCTGGTTATAATAGACACGCTGCTCTGTGTATAATACAGATATAGTACACAAGCTGCTCTGTGTATAATACACAAGCTGCTCTGTGTATTATACAGATACAGAACACATGCTGCTCTGCGTATAATACACACGTTGCTCTGTGTATTATACAGATACAGAACACATGCTGCTCTGTGTATAATTCAGATACAGTACACACGCTGCCCTGTGTATAATACACACGCAGCTCTGTGTATAATACAGATACAGTACACACGCTGCCCTGTGTATAATATAGATACAGTACAAACGCTGCTCTGTGTATAATACACATGCTGCTCTGTGTATAATACACACGCTGCTCGGTGTATAATACAGATGTAGTACACACGCTGCTCTGTGTATAATACAGATACAGTTCACACACTGCCCTGTGTATAATACAGATACAGTACAAACGCTGCTCTGTGTATTATACACAAGCTGCTCTGTGTATAATACACAAGCTGCTCTGTGTATAATACACAAGCTGCTCTGTGTATAATACAGATACAGTACACATGCTGCTCTGTGTATAATACACACGCTGCTCTGTGTATAATACAGACAGTACACAAGCTGCTCTGTGTATAATACAGATACAGTACACACGCTGCTCTGTGTATAGTACAGATACTGTAAACACGCCGCTCTGTGTATAATACACATAAATTACACGCGCTGCTCTGTGTATAATACATATACAGTACACACGCTGCTCTGTGTATAATACAGATACAGTACACATGCTGCTCTGTGTATATTACAAACGCTGCTCTGTGTATAATACAGATACAGTACCCACGCTGTTCTGTGTATAATACACACGCTGCTCTGTGTATAATACAGATACAGTACACACGCTGCTCTGTGTATAGTACAGATACAGTACACACGCCGCTCTGTGTATAATACACATACATTACACGCGCTGCTCTTTGTATAATACAGATATAGTACACACACTTCTCTGTATATAATACAGATACAGTACATACGCTGCACTGTGTATAATACACAAGCTGCTCTGTGTATACTACAGATACACTGGCGACACACTTTATTCGAGCTCGGCTAGTCCCACGAATTCGGGTATACCCGGGTGTATTGAGGTTTGTGACTGTTTTCTGCCCGAGTGCATTGAGGTATTTTCCAGGCAGGGATTGAAGCATTTTATTCCCGCTGGCTGCAATACTGCACAGTATATATATATACACTGCATTACAATTCATGAATTTATGCCATCTGGTAGACACGCGAAGCATTGCAGCCTATTAAATCCTAATCATTATCATTTAACAGATCAGCCGCCCGTCAGCCAGGCATGAACCCAGGCTGGGAAGGCAAATGCAACGGGGCTTGTCAGAGGTGAGAAGCGGCGCATTCCAGGTATCTGCCAGGTACATACTGGGTATTTGCTCGAATAAAGTGTGTCGGTGCAGTATAGTACACACGCTGCTCTGTATATAATACAGATACAGTACACACACTGCTCTGTGTATAATGCACACGCTGCTCTGTGTATAATACAGATACAGTACACACGCTGCTCTGTGTATAATACAGATACAGTACACACGCAACTCTGTGTGTATAATACAGATACAGTACACAAGCTGTTTGTGTATAATACAGATACAGTACACACGCAGCTCTGTGTATAATACACACGCTGCTCTGTGTATGTAGCTCTTTTTGTGAATCCCAGATCTAAGGGAACTACTGGTGTTGTATATACCTGTGGTTTCAGGAGCTCTGAGCCTCCGCCATGGGAGAGCCTGGGGTCATAGCCTTAACGATCATGGTGCAGCACCTCCACTTACCCAGGATCCCCATATTAGAGAATCTACCCTGAGTAAGAAACATACAACGGTATTGTGCAACAGGCAACCTTTTACTATTGCAATTTGTAACGAAAGCTTAGAGAGTATACATGACACGTCTTAACCCTTATACTCTATATATCACATCATGTAACACACACACAGTGGCTCAGCCACACCTTGTTAGGTATAATGTTCTGTACACCCGGTGGCTCTGCCACTCTCCCTAGGAGTATGTCCTGTAACTAGTATCTGTATAGCATAGTACGCTGGCACACTGGTGCCCCCAATTAGTTAGTGGGAGGCGGGATCAGCGCCTGATGACCGGTGTAGGTGCACTTGTTGATTAAAGATACCTTCCGGTCACTACGGTGACCACACCACTTCACACAGGTACCCAGTGTTGCTCCAGCCTTGCGCCGACACTCCGTTATGCTGTGCGGTCTGTCCTCCAGACCAAGATGGCGTCCGCAACTCCGCAGCTGAACCGCACTAAAGGGTGGGTCCCTAACTACTACGGCCGTCCCTACAAAAGCGGCACCGTACGATGACAGGGGTAATGCTCCTGGGGGCTGGGGAATGTCTCTCACCTAAGCGGAAGGGTCACTGACCCTCCGCTCGCGCACACGAGGTTCCGCCACCTTCCTCCTTCACCTCTCACTCGTGTCTCCCACCGCCCACACGCATCCTGTCTTCTCTATCCAGAGTCTCGCACCCTATTGGTCCTCAGCCTCAGCTGACTCTCCCACAGTTCAGAGTTCAGAGTGCAACCCCCAAAGTCTCTCCAGATTGGTTGCCGTTCGCGCGCTTTCCTCGCGCATGCGCAGCCTGACTCTTACTCAGTGACCTTACTGGCAAAAGAACAGTATGGCGCTTCCTATGTTAGTGACAGCGCGGAACCATCATATAAATGTATACACATCCTTACATTCTCCCCTCTCCAGATTCCAACGTCCCCGCTGGACTACCTAAACAACATATATGTGAACTTATTTACATCCCCTCTCTTTCCTAGATCAGGTTACACATTTCGTTGAACAGTACCACCATAGCTTGCATTCTATGCCGAGCCCACTGCTGAGCCTCATAATGGGGAGCCCCAAATTGATCGTATGCCATTCGCATGGGAGGCTGACTGGTTCTTTGACTTCGCCGAGGTTGATTCTCCTCTGCTTCCTCTGCAGAGTATCCAGTCTCATCCGGTATTTCCATCTCTACCCTTGAGGGGTTTTCAGCATTATCAAAGTCTCTTTGGGGTGTGAAACATGGGCTTTGTGGATCTAGAGACTGACTCACTGGAGTCAGATTATCAATGTTCGGGCCAAGAGGCTCTTTACCCGTAGCTCCTTCGGGAGATGCCCCCGCGGCCGGAAGGCCCCTTTGAGAGGTTCCTTCCATCGGATCCTCAGAGGTGGCAATTTTCACAGTCTCTAGGCCATCCTCTGGAGTTTCAGCTTCTCCATCTATGGCCGTAGCAGATAATTCTAACTCATTGTTCCCTACTTGAGGTATGGGAAGTAGATGATTCCTATGCCACACTTTTACGCGGCCTTCTGAGTCCTTGATCCGATACACAGGAAGGCCAGGCATTTGTGACTCCACCTCGTACACACCTTCCCGCCACCGGTCCGCCAATTTATGTTTCCCAGGAACACCTAAGTTGCGTAAGAGGACCGCATCCCCGGGGTGAATCTCCTTGTGACATACTTTGTGATCGTAGCGTCTTTTATTTCCTGCATTCAATTGTGCTGCCGTTCGTTCAGCCAATTTATAAGCCTGCTGTAAACTGTCCCTTAGTCGCTGTACATATCGAAAATGTCCTATTGGATACCCCATCGGTAGATATCCGTAGTCGCACATCCACCGGTAACCGGGCTTCTCTTCCGAACATCAAAAAGTACGGGGTGTACCCAGTGGACTCATGCCGGGTACAATTATACGCATGCACCAACGCTTCGACGTGCTTACTCCACTCCGTCTTTTGTGGGCTTGTCAGTGTCCCCAACATATCTAACAAGGTCCGATTGAACCGTTCGGGCAACGCATCCCCTTCGGGGTGGTACGGGGTAGTCCGGGACTTGGCAATGTTTAGTAGTGTGAGCAATTCCTTTATCAGTGTACTCTCAAAGTCCCTGCCCTGATCAGAGTGAAGACGATTTGGTAATCCATAATGAATGAAATACTTCTCCCACAGGACTCGGGCCACCGTTACGGCCGGCTGATCTTTTGTAGGGAATGCTTGGGCGTACCTGGTGTAGTGGTCAGTGATCACGAGAACATTACTAACGCCCCGACTGTCGGGCTCAATACAGAGAAAGTCCATACACACCAGATCCATGGGGCCCGAACTTTTCAAGTGTGCCATGGGAGCCGCCCTGGTGGGCAGTGTCTTCCTTTGTAGGCAGCGGTTACACCTTCGACAATGCTGCTCCACGGACTCCCTCATCCTAGGCCAGTAGAACCTATCCTGTAGCAGCCCAAATGTCTTATCAATGCCCAAATGGCCATGGTCATCGTGAAGGGCCCGAAGGACTAGGGTCCTCAAGCGTTCCGGTAGAAACAGCTGACGCCGATCGGGATGGTTATGATATGGTATCACCCGATATAACAAACAATTGTCCATTTCGAACTTCCCAAACTCGTTCAACAGGAGTTTCACCAAGTTCTTGGGGGCTTGCTTCAGTATAGAAGGATCATTTCGTTGTACCGCTTGACGAGCCATCTCCACTATGGGGTCTTGAGATTGGTAATGGACTAGATCCCTCCATGAGATGATATTATCTTCCGTGATATTCATCCCTTCTCGACCTTGATAGGCCCGAGGAATGGCTCGTGAATGGCATCCCAAAGAGTCAGCAACCCGTAATTCCGAGAATGCTACCTGATTGTCGACTACCGCAGCCACGGAACAGAGAGCACGAATCCCGGGACCCGGTATTTCTTCCCATACTTCCTCATCAGGGGTAGATTGAAGGCCAGGTCGACGAGACAGAGCGTCGGCACCTATGTTAGTGGGTCCGGGTTTGTATTTGAGGTTGAACCTATAGTTGGCCAGGGCAGCTAACCAACGGTGTCCAGTGGCATCCAATTTGGCTGATGTATTTATATATGTCATGGGGTTGTTGTCCGTGCGTACTTCGAACTGTACCCCATACAGGTAGTCGTGCAGCTTGTCCACCACGGCCCATTTTAGGGCCAAGAATTCCAGTTTATGGACCGGATAGTTCTGCTCACTAAGTGTCAAGCTTCGGCTCGCATAGGCCACCGGACGTAGCCCTGTCTCATACTTCTGATGCAATACCGCTCCCAGCCGGCTAAGGCTAGCATCGACATGTAGGACATATTCCCGTTCTGGATCCGCATAGGCCAAGACCGGAGCCTGAGTGAGGCTAGTCTTTAAGTTCAGGAAGGTCTGTTCACATTCTGGGGTCCATTTCTCCCCAAAGGGCGTGTGTGCCGTGACCCCCTTCCTCTCGGTTTCTCCTGGGTACCCCTTTAGAAGATCGTTCAGCCGCTTTGCTTTGCTAGAGTAGCCTTCCATGAACCGCCGATAATAGCCACAAAATCCCAAAAAAACGACCGCAGCTCCTGAATATTCTGAGGCCTAGGCCAGTTCACCACCGCTTCTATCTTCCCAGGATCGGTGGACACCCCTTCGGCCGATACGATGTGGCCCACATACGTCACAGAGGACCGACAGAATTTACATTTGTCCAGAGACAGTTTGAGGCCCTCCCCCTGAAGCCTATCCAGTACCTTCATTAGTCTCTCGGAGTGTTCTTCTAGAGTCCGCCCAAACACTATAATGTCATCCAGGTACACCAGGCATTCTTGCGGGTTCAGGTCTCCGAGAGTCTTTTCCATTAATCGCTGGAACGTGGCGAGTGCTCCGCAGATCCCTTGCGGCATGCGTGTGAACTGATAAAACCCCAAGGGGCAAATGAAGGCCGTCTTTTCTTGGTCCTCCTGGCCCATGGGTACCTGGTAATACCCCGACCTGAGGTCGAGTACACTGAACCAAGTACTTCCCGTCAGAGCGTTCAATAAATCTTCGATTCGGGGCAGCGTGTATTGATCGGGAACGGTGCGGGTATTTAGGGTTCGGTAGTCCACGCATAGGCTTACGGTCCCGTTCTTTTTGCGGACTACCACGATGGGCGAGGCATAAGGACTCCGGGACCCTTGCACGATCCCAGCCCTCTCCATTTCGGCGAGTAACCTTCTCACTTCGTCTACGTCCCGTGGGGCGAGTCGTCGAGAACGTTCCCGGAAGGGAGTAGCATCACTCATTCGGATGGTGTGGCGGGCACTGCGGCTGCATCCCACATCCATGTCACTGGTGGAGAACACCTGTTGGCGCTTTTGTAACTCGATCCGCAGCCTTTCCCTCCACTCCTCAGGGAGCGGAGAATCCCCAAAGTCGAATTCTAGCCGGGATCCGGAGGTATGACCATAGTTATGGAGTCGCCCTGTCACGCTCTTTTCTTTGGGAGTCACGGGGTATATTCTGCCTAGTGGCTGGCGTCGATCAATGCTCATAGGATATGGGGAGATATTTTGCACGTATACCCAGGTACGCTCAGGGATTTTTCCAGGCCACTTCTTGACGGAGGCCAACACTTCGTAGCCCAGCCGGTGCTCATCCTGGGCCACACTTTCTAAGGAGAAGAGCTGATCCTCCGGGCGTCGATCCGGGTAGTGGCATGCGGCGACCATCATTCTTCCTTCCCCCGGGGGAATTTGAGTCAGTCCCCACTCTTGACTATAGAGCATCCCATGCTCTTCTTCAGTCGCGATTTTCCCGCAGACCTCTTGGAGAGCAGGGCAGGCGGCCAGGGCCAGCAGCGGGGCTTCTCCCGCCTCTTGCAAATACATGCGGAACACTGCGCGCACAATGTCAGCGTTAGTGCCCAAGATGATCGGGGCACTGGGGTGATCCTGCGGTTCAGGGCACACTAGGGCCTCCACTTCCATGGGATGATGTTTACCAGTGTTCAGCTGTGGAATGTCTAACTGCACCTTTACTACGCCGTCTATGGGGTACTCCTCATGACTAAATCCCCTCAGTCGCAAGGCATCCGCAGAGAGTAACGGTAATCGATGGAGGTGTTGATCGTAGAAGGGCCGGTATACGATGGTCACCTGAGATCCCGTGTCCAGCAATGCGGCGGCGTAGATGCCTTCGATAACTACCCGAATGATGGCGGCGGGGCCGATACGGCTGCTTGGGGATGGTGGCGACGTCCCTCCATCCTCCAGAGTCTTGCACGGCATTGACTGCGCGGGCAGGGATGCCGTTTTCCGTAAGGTGGGGCAACGGGCACGCAGATGTCCCATCTTCCCACACGCGTAGCACTGAATCTGGCTGAGGTAATTCTCGCTTTTCCCGTTTGGTGAACTTCGCCCGGTCGAGAGACGAGGCCGGGGCGCCACTGGTGTGCTGGCGTCCTCGTGGTCGGGATCGAGGTCTCCAGGTTCGGGTCCGTCGGCCTTGGGTTCCACTTTCTTGACTTCCTTACTTCCGGGCGGTGGCTTTTTCCCAGGAGCCAGGTCACGTCCTAACAACACCGTCTCGTGCGCTTGGACCCGATCCATTAGGTCGTGAAACGATAGGGCTTGCCCGGGAGTTAGACAGCTACTAACCCGTACCGACACGGGATGTAGGGGTAGGAGCCCCCTCAACAGCTGAGTGGTGCGCAGTCCATTGGCTTCTATCCTTGGCAACACGCCCTTCCTCACCAGATTCCATAAGTCCAGGTGTAGTCGCCTGAGGAAGTCGGATACCATTTCCCCTTCCTTCTGGGCTAACGCATGAAATTTGGCCATCAGCGCATAAGTGTCCACCGGAGCCCCATACGCCTTTGTCAGGCAGTAGATGAGATCTGCTGCATCAGCCTCCGGATTGTCATCTCGGTAGTAGTGCACCATGTGGGACGCGGGGGGCCGTAAGCACTCAACGATGCGTTGTCTTCGGACCGCGTCCGTGCAGGTCCATTCAGGCAGCACTTGTTCTGTGTGATCCAACCAGTCCTCTATTCCTACTTCCCCTTGGGGCGTGGGTTTCTCGCCGGAGAAGGCCTTTAACTTCCTATACTGGAGCGACTGGGTTGTGTTGTGGAGAGCGGCTGCTATCGCGGGAATAGAGGTGTCTCCCGGTAGGCTATCCCCGACTGCGGGGTAAGTGTCCAGTCGGGATAAGCTAAGTCGGTTGAGGCCGGACCGCAGGCCTGGCGGGGTGGCCGAGGAGCCTAGGTTCAGGGCTGCTGGCCAGCGCGGTTGCAGACCACGGTCAGGGGAATGGTCTGTGCCCCCAGTCGCTGCACCTACTGCGGCTGTATACTCTCTCTGTGGGGTGGAGGTGGCCAGGGGCGCAGGGGCGTCCGCCTGGACTATGGGGCAGCGCACCCCCGGGGCCTCGGGCAACAGCAGTATACGGGGCAAGGCCTCGGGGCATATATCTTGTTCAGTGGCATACAAGACCCGGCGCCAGGCCTGGTCGCGGTCATAGAAATGGTCTTGTACTTGGGAATTGTCCAGGAGCGGGAGTTTGCGGACCTGCTCGGTCACGGTACCTAACGAGATTGTGGCGGGAACATGGCCCAGCGCGAAAGCACGATTTAAGGGAATCCCGCGCCGCTGGGCCCACTTGCGCACCTCGAGCGCCGAGGGCACCGACATGATGTGTTTTGGTTGCACAATATGAGAAAAAATTGAGGGGGCACCCCAGGTCTAAGTATCTCAGCAGCGCCTCCAAATGTAGCCCTTTTTGTGAATCCCAGATCTAAGGGAACTACTGGTGTTGTATATACCTGTGGTTTCAGGAGCTCTGAGCCTCCGCCATGGGAGAGCCTGGGGTCATACCCTTAACTATCATGGTGCAGCGCCTCCACTTACCCAGGATCCCCATATTAGAGAATCTACCCTGAGTAAGAAACATACAACGGTATTGTGCAACAGGCAACCTTTTACTATTGCAATTTGTAACGAAAGCTTAGAGAGTATACATGACACGTCTTAACCCTTATACTCTATATATATATCACATCATGTAACACACACACAGTGGCTCAGCCACACCTTGTTAGGTATAATGTTCTGTACACCCGGTGGCTCTGCCACTCTCCCTAGGAGTATGTCCTGTAACTAGTATCTGTATAGCATAGTACGCTGGCACACTGGTGCCCCCAATTAGTTAGTGGGAGGCGGGATCAGCGCCTGATGACCGGTGTAGGTGCACTTGTTGATTAAAGATACCTTCCGGTCACTACGGTGACCACACCACTTCACACAGGTACCCAGTGTTGCTCCAGCCTTGCGCCGACACTCCGTTATGCTGTGCGGTCTGTCCTCCAGACCAAGATGGCGTCCGCAACTCCGCAGCTGAACCGCACTAAAGGGTGGGTCCCTAACTACTACGGCCGTCCCTACAAAAGCGGCACCCTACGATGACAGGGGTAATGCTCCTGGGGGCTGGGGAATGTCTCTCACCTAAGCGGAAGGGTCACTGACCCTCCGCTCGCGCACACGAGGTTCCGCCACCTTCCTCCTTCACCTCTCACTCGTGTCTCCCACCGCCCACACGCATCCTGTCTTCTCTATCCAGAGTCTCGCACCCTATTGGTCCTCAGCCTCAGCTGACTCTCCCACAGTTCAGAGTTCAGAGTGCAACCCCCAAAGTCTCTCCAGATTGGTTGCCGTTCGCGCGCTTTCCTCGCGCATGCGCAGCCTGACTCTTACTCAGTGACCTTACTGGCAAAAGAACAGTATGGCGCTTCCTATGTTAGTGACAGCGCGGAACCATCATATAAATGTATACACATCCTTACATGTATAATACAGATACAGTAGACACGCTGCTCTGTGTATAATACAGATACAGTACACACGCTGCTCTGTGTATAATACAGATACTGTACACACGCTGCTCTGTGTATAATATACACTCTGCTCTGTGTATAATACACACTCTGCTCTGTGTATAATACAGATTCAGTACACACGCTGCTCTGTGTATAATAGACACGCTGCTCTGTGTATAATAGACACGGTGCTCTGTGTATAATACAGATATAGTACACAAGCTGCTCTGTGTATAATACACAAGCTGCTCTGTGTATAATACAGATACAGTACACAAGCTGCTCTGTGTATAATACACAAGCTGCTCTGTGTATAATACAGATACAGTACACACGCTGTTCTGTGTATAATACACACGCTGCTCTGTGTATAATACAGACAGTACACACGCTGCTCTGTGTATAATACAGATACAGTACACACGCTGCTCTGTGTATAGTACAGATACTGTAAACACGCCGCTCTGTGTATAATACACAAACATTACACGCGCTGCTCTGTGTATAATACAGATACAGTACACACGCTGCTCTGTGTATAATACAGATACACTACACATGCTGCTCTGTGTATATTACACACGCTGCTCTGTGTATAATACAGATACAGTACCCACGCTGTTCTGTGTATAATACACACGCTGCTCTGTGTATAATACAGATACAGTACACACGCTGCTCTGTGTATAGTACAGATACAGTACACACGCCGCTCTGTGTATAATACACATACATTACACGCGCTGCTCTGTGTATAATACAGATACAGTACACACACTTCTCTGTACAGTATATAATACAGATACAGTACATACGCTGCACTGTGTATAATACACAAGCTGCTCTGTGTATACTACAGATAGAGTACACACGCTGCTCTGTATATAATACAGATACAGTACACAAGCTGTTTGTGTATAATACAGATACAGTACACACGCAGCTCTGTCTATAATACACACGCTGCTCTGTGTATAATACAGATACAGTACACACGCAGCTCTGTGTATAATACACACGCTGCTCTGTGTACAATACAGATACAGTAGACACGCTGCTCTGTGTATAATACAGATACAGTACACATGCTGCTCTGTGTATAATATACACGCTGCTCTGTGTTCAATACAGATACAGTACACACGCAGCTCTGTGTATAATACACACGCTGCTCTGTGTATAATACAGATACAGTACACACGCAGCTCTGTGTATAATATACACGCTGCTCTGTGTATAATACAGATACAGTACACACGCTGCTCTGTGTATAATACAGATACAGTACACACGCTGCTCTGTGTATAATACACACGCTGCTCTGTGTATAATACAGATACAGTACACACGCTGCTCTGTGTATAATACACACGCTGCTCTGTGTATAATACAGATACAGTACACACGCTTCTCTGTGTATAATACACACGCTGCTCTGTGTATAATACAGATACAGTACACACGCTGCTCTGTGTATAATACAGATACAGTACACACGCTGCTCTGTGTATAATATACACGCTGCTCTGTGTATAATACACACGCTGCTCTGTGTATAATACAGATACAGTACACACGCTGCTCTGTGTATAATACAGATACAGTTCACACGCTGCTCTGTGTATAATACACACTCTGCTCTGTGTATAATACAGATTCAGTACACACGCTGCTCTGTGTATAATACACACGCTGCTCTGTGTAAAACAGATACAGTAAACACGATGCTCTGTGTATAATAGACACGCTGCTCTGTGTATAATAGACACGCTGCTCTGTGTATAATACAGATATAGTACACACGCTGCTCTGTGTATAATACAGATACAGTAGACACGCTGCTCTGTGTATAATACAGATAAAGTACACACGCTGCTCTGTGTATAAAAGACACGCTGCTCTGTGTATAATAGACACGCTGCTCTATGTATAATACAGATACAGTACACAAGCTGCTCTGTGTATAAAAGACACGCTGCTCTGTGTATAATAGACACGCTGCTCTGTGTATAATACAGATACAGTACACACGCTGCTCTTTGTATAAAAGACACGCTGCTCTGTGTATAATACAGATACAGTACACACGCTGCTCTGTGTATAATACACACGCTGCTCTGTGTATAATAGAGATACAGTACACAAGCTGCTCTGTGTATAATACAGATACAGTACACACTCTGCTCTGTGTATAATACACACGCTGCTCTGTGTATAATACAGATACAGTACACACGCTGCTCTGTGTATAATACAGATACAGTACACACGCTGCTCTGTGTATAATTCACACGCTGCTCTGTGTATAATAGAGATACAGTACACAAGCTGCTCTGTGTATAATAGAGATACAGTACACACGCTGCTCTGTGTATAATACACACCCTGCTCTGTGTATAATACAAATACAGTTCACACACTGCCCTGTGTATAATACACACACTGCTCTGTGTATAATACAGATACAGTACACACGCTGCTCTGTGTATAATACAGATACAGTACACACGCTGCTCTGTGTATAATACAGATACAGTACACACGCTGCTCTGTGTATAATACACACGCTGCTCTGTGTATAATACAGATAAAGTACACACGCTGCTCTGTGTATAATACACACGCTGCTCTGTGTATAATAGAAATACAATACACACGCTGCTCTGTGTATAATACACACGTTGCTCTGTGTAATACAGATACAGTAAACACGCTGCTCTGTGTATAATACACACGCTGCTCTGTGTATAATACAGATACAGTACACACGCTGCTCTGTGTATAATACACACGCTGCTCTGTGTATAATAGAGATACAATACACACGCTGCTCTGTGTATAATACACACGTTGCTCTGTGTAATACAGATACAGTAAACACGCTGCTCTGTGTATAATAGACACGCTGCTCTGTGTATAATACAGATACAGTACACACTCTGCTCTGTGTATAATACACACGCTGCTCTGTGTATAATACAGATACAGTACACACGCTGCTCTGTGTATAATAGAGATACAGTACACACGCTGCTCTGTGTATAATAGACACGCTGCTCTGTGTATAATACAGATACAGTACACACGCTGCTCTGTGTATAAAAGACACGCTGCTCTGTGTATAATACACACGCTGCTCTGTGTATAATACAGATAGAGAACACAAGCTGCTCTGTGTATAATACAGACGCTGCTCTGTGTATAATACAGATACAGTACACAAGCTTCTCTGTGTATAATACAGATACAGTACACACGCTGCTCTGTGTATAATACATCCGCTGCTCTGTGTATAATACACACCCTGCTCTGTGTATAATACAAATACAGTTCACACACTGCTCTGTGTATAATACACACACTGCTCTGTGTATAATACAGATACAGTACACACGCTGCTCTGTGTATAATACAGATACAGTACACACGCTGCTCTGTGTATAATACATCCGCTGCTCTGTGTATTATACACACCCTGCTCTGTGTATAATACAAATACAGTTCACACACTGCTCTGTGTATAATACACACGCTGCTCTGTGTATAATACAGATACAGTACACACGCTGCTCTGTGTATAATACACACTCTGCTCTGTGTATAATACAGATTCAATTCACACACTGCTCTGTGTATAATACAGATACAGTACACACGCTGCTCTGTGTATAATACAGATACAGTACACACGCTGCTCTGTGTATAATACACACTCTGCTCTGTGTATAATACAGATACAGTACACACGCTGCTCTGTGTATAATACACACTCTGCTCTGTGTATAATACAGATTCAGTTCACACACTGCTCTGTGTATAATACACACGCTGCTCTGTGTATAATACAGATACAGTACACACGCTGCTCTGTGTATAATACATCCGCTGCTCTGTGTATAATACACACCCTGCTCTGTGTATAATACAAATACAGTTCACACACGGCTCTGTGTATAATACACACGCTGCTCTGTGTATAATACAGATACAGTACACACGCTGCTCTGTGTATAATACAGATACAGTACACACGCTGCTCTGTGTATAATACACACTCTGCTCTGTGTATAATACAGATTCAGTTCACACACTGCTCTGTGTATAATACAGATACAGTACACACGCTGCTCTGTGTATAATACAGATACAGTACACACGCTGCTCTGTGTATAATACACACTCTGCTCTGTGTATAATACAGATACAGTACACACGCTGCTCTGTGTATAATACACACTGCTCTGTGTATAATACAGATTCAGTTCACACGCTGCTCTGTGTATAATACAGATACAGTACACACGCTGCTCTGTGTATAATACACACTCTGCTCTGTGTATAATACAGATACAGTACACACGCTGCTCTGTGTATAATACACACTCTGCTCTGTGTATAATACAGATTCAGTTCACACACTGCTCTGTGTATAATACAGATACAGTACACACGCTGCTCTGTGTATATAACAGATACAGTACACACGCTGCTCTGTGTATAATAGACATGCTGCTCTGTGTATAATACAGATACAGTACACACGCTGCTCTGTGTATAATAGACATGCTGCTCTGTGTATAATACAGATATAGTACACACGCTGCTCTGTGTATAATACAGATATAGTACACACGCTGCTCTGTGTATAATACAGATACAGTACACACACTGCTCTGTGTATAATACACACTGCTCTGTATATAATACAAATACAGTACACACGCTGCTCTGTGTATAATAGAGATACAGTACACACGCTGCTCTGTGTATAATACACACGGTGCTCTGTGTATAATACAGATACAATACACACGCTGCTCTGTGTATAATACACACGCTGCTCTATGTATAATACAGATACAGTACACACGCTGCTCTGTGTATAATACACACGCTTCTCTATGTATAATACAGATACAGTACACACGCTGCTCTGTGTATAATACACCCTGCTCTGTGTATAATAGACACGCTGCTCTGTGTATAATACAGATACAATACACACGCTGCTCTGTGTATAATACACACTGCTCTGTGTATAATAGACATGCTGCTCTGTGTATAATACAGATATAGTACACACGCTGCTCTGTGTATAATACAGATACAGTAGACATGCTGCTCTGTGTATAATACAGAAATAGTACACACGCTGCTCTGTGTATAATACAGATACAGTACACAAGCTGCTCTGTGTATAATATTGATACAGTACACACACTGCTCTGTGTATAATACACACTGCTCTGTGTATAATACAAATACAGTACACACGCTGCTCTGTGTATAATAGAGATACAGTACACACGCTGCTCTGTGTATAATAGAGATACAATACACACGCTGCTCTGTGTATAATACACACGCTGCTCTATGTATAATACACACGCTGCTCTGTATATAATACAGATACAGTACACACGCTGCTCGGTGTATAATAGAGATACAGTACACACGCTGCTCTGTGTATAATACAGATACAGTACACACGCTGCTCTGTGTATAATACAGATACAATACACACGCTGCTCTTTATATAATACAGATACAGTACACACGCTGCTCTGTGTATAATACAGATACAGTACACACGCTGCTCTGTGTATAATACACACGCTGCTCTGTGTATAATACAGATACAGTTCACACGCTGCTCTGTGTATAATACAGATATAGTACACACGCTGCTCGGTGTATAATAGAGATACAGTACACACGCTGCTCTGTGTATAATACAGATACAGTACACACGCTGTTCTGTGTATAATACACACGCTGCTCTATGTATAATACAGATACAGTACACACGCTGATCTGTGTATAATACACACGCTGCTCTATGTATAATACAGATACAGTACACATGCTGCTCTGTGTATAATACACACGCTGCTCTGTGTATAATAGAGATACAGTACACACACTGCTCTGTGTATAATACAGATACAGTACACACGCTGCTCTGTGTATAATACAGATACAGTACACATGCTGCTCTGTGTATAATACAGATACAGTACACACGCTGCTCTGTGTATAATACACACGCAGCTCTGTGTATAATACAGATACAGTACACATGCTACTCTATGTATAATACACACGCTGCTCTGTGTATAATACAGATTCAGTTCACACGCTGCTCTGTGTATAATACACACGCTGCTCTGTGCATAATACAGATACAGTACACACGCTTCTCTGTGTATAATATTGATACAGTACACATGCTGCTCTGTGTATAATACAGATACAGTACACACGCTGCTCTGTGTATAATACACACGCTGCTCTGTGCATAATACAGATACAGTACACACGCTTCTCTGTGTATAATATTGATACAGTACACATGCTGCTCTGTGTATAATACAGATACAGTACACACACTGCTCTGTGTATAATACACACCCTGCTCTGTGTATAATACAGATACAGTTCACACACTGCTCTGTGTATAATACACACACTGCTCTGTGTATAATACAGATACAGTACACACGCTGCTCTGTGTATAATACAGATACAGTACACATGCTGCTCTGTGTATAATACAGATACAGTACACACGCTGCTCTGTGTATAATACAGATACAGTACACACGCTGCTCTGTGTATAATAAACACGCTGCTCTGTGTATAATACAGATACAGTACACATGCTACTCTATGTATAATACACACGCTGCTCTGTGTATAATACAGATACATTACACACGCTTCTCTGTGTATAATATTGATACAGTACACATGCTGCTCTGTGTATAATACACACGCTGCTCTGTGCATAATACAGATACAGTACACACGCTTCTCTGTGTATAATATTGATACAATACACATGCTGCTCTGTGTATAATACAGATACAGTACACACACTGCTCTGTGTATAATACACACGCTGCTCTGTGTATAATACAGATACAGTACACATGCTGCTCTGTGTATAATACAAATACAGTACACATGTTGCTCTGTGTATAATACAACCACTGCTCTGTGTATAATACAGATACAGTACACACGCTGCTTTTTGCATAATACAGATACAGTACACACGCTGCTCTGTGTATAATACACACGCTGCACTGTGTATAATACAGATACAGTACACACGCTGCTCTGTGTATAATACAGATACAGTACACATGCTGCTCTGTGTATAATACAGATACAGTACACACGCTGCTCTGTGTATAATACAGATACAGTACACACGCTGCTCTGTGTATAATACACACGCTGCTCTGTGTATAATACAGATTCAGTACACACGCTGCTTTGTGTATAATACAGATACAGTACACACGCTGCTCTGTGTATAATACAGATACAGTACACACGCTGCCCTGTGTATAATACAGATACAGTACACACGCTGCTCTGTGTATAATACACACGCTGCTCTGTGTATAATACAGATACAGTACACACGCTGCTCTGTGTATAATAGAGATACAGTACACACGCTGCTCTGTGTATAATACACACGCTGCTCTGTGTATAATACAGATACAGTACACACACGCTGCTCTGTGTATAATACAGATAGAGAACACACGCTGCTCTGTGTATAATACACACGCTGCTCTGTGTATAATACAGATTCAGTACACACGCTGCTCTGTGTATAATACAGATACAGTACACACGCTGCTCTGTGTATAATACAGATACAGTACACACGCTGCCCTGTGTATAATACAGATACAGTACACACGCTGCTCTGTGTATAATACACACGCTGCTCTGTGTATAATACAGATACAGTACACACGCAGCTCTGTGTATAATACACACGCTGCTCTGTGTATAATAGAGATACAGTACACACGCTGCTCTGTGTATAATACACACGCTGCTCTGTGTATAATACACACGCTGCTCTGTGTATAATACAGATACAGTACACACACGCTGCTCTGTGTATAATACAGATAGAGAACACACGCTGCTCTGTGTATAATACAGACGCTGCTCTGTGTATAATACAGATATAGTACAGACGCTGCTCTGTGTATAATACAGATACAGTACACACGCTGCTCTGTGTATAATACAGATACAGTACACACGCTGCTCTGTGTATAATACAGATACAGTACACACACTGCTCTGTGTATAATACACACCCTGCTCTGTGTATAATACAGATACAGTTCACACACTGCTCTGTGTATAATACAGATACAGTACACACGCTGCTCTGTGTATAATACAGATACAGTACACACGCTGCTCTGTGTATAATACAGATACAGTACACACACTGCTCTGTGTATAATACACACCCTGCTCTGTGTATAATACAGATACAGTTCACACACTGCTCTGTGTATAATACACACACTGCTCTGTGTATAATACACACGCTGCTCTGTGTATAATACATATACAGTACACACGCTGCTCTGTGTATAATACAGATACAGTACACACGCTGCTCTGTGTATAATACAGATACAGTACACACGCTGCTCTGTGTATAATACAGATACAGTACACACGCTGCTCTGTGTATAATACAGATACAGTACACACACTGCTCTGTGTATAATACACACCCTGCTCTGTGTATAATACAGATACAGTTCACACACTGCTCTGTGTATAATACACACGCTGCTCTGTGCATAATACAGATACAGTACACACGCTTCTCTGTGTATAATATTGATACAGTACACATGCTGCTCTGTGTATAATACAGATACAGTACACACGCTGCTCTGTGTATAATACAGATACAGTACACATGCTACTCTATGTATAATACACACGCTGCTCTGTGTATAATACAGATACAGTTCACACACTGCTCTGTGTATAATACACACGCTGCTCTGTGCATAATACAGATACAGTACACACGCTTCTCTGTGTATAATATTGATACAGTACACATGCTGCTCTGTGTATAATACAGATACAGTACACATGCTGCTCTGTGTATAATACAAATACAGTACACACGTTGCTCTGTGTATAATAGAACCACTGCTCTGTGTATAATACAGATACAGTACACACGCTGCTTTTTGCATAATACAGATACAGTACACACGCTGCTCTGTGTATAATAGAGATACAGTACACACGCTGCTCTGTGTATAATACACACGCTGCACTGTGTATAATACAGATACAGTACACACGCTGCTCTGTGTATAATATAGATACAGTACACATGCTGCTCTGTGTAAAATACAGATACAGTACACATGCTGCTCGATGTATAATACAAATACAGTACACACGGTGCTCTGTGTATAATACAGACGCTGCTCTGTGTATAATAGAGATACAGTACACATGCTGCTCTGTGTATAATACAGATACAGTACACATGCTGCTCTGTGTATAATACAAATACAGTACACACGTTGCTCTGTGTATAATAGAACCACTGCTCTGTGTATAATACAGATACAGTACACACGCTGCTTTTTGCATTATACAGATACAGTACACACGCTGCTCTGTGTATCATACAGATACAGTACACACGCTGCTCTGTGTATAATACACACGCTGCACTGTGTATAATACAGATACAGTACACACGCTGCTCTGTGTATAATATAGATACAGTACACATGCTGCTCTGTGTAAAATACAGATACAGTACACATGCTGCTCGATGTATAATACAAATACAGTACACACGGTGCTCTGTGTATAATACACACACTGCTCTGTGTATAATACAGATACAGTACACACGCTGCTCTTTGCATAAAACAGATACAGTACACACGCTGCTCTGTGTATCATACAGATACAGTACACACGCTGCTCTGTGTATAATAGACACGCTGCTCTGTGGATTATACAGATTCAGTACACACGCTGTTCTGTGTATAATACAGATACAGTACACACGCTGCTCGGTGTGTAATACAGATACAGTACACACGCTGCTCTGTGTATAATACAGATACAGTACACACGCTTCACTGTGTATAATACAGATACAGTACACACGCTGCTCTGTGTATAATACAGATACAATACACACACTGTACTGTGTATAATACGGCTTATCGCACTTGCGCATGCGTGGCAGCAGCTCAGCCGATTTCAGGCAACATGTTAATCGTGACATTGAATTTCTTTTGGATTTTTATGACAACAACTCGCGATTGCCCACTTTAGTTTCTCAACGGTATTGCAGACAATGCTAAAATGCCATTTTCTGATCCAGGCAAAACGATAAACAACCCGCTTGTTTAAGTCATCACGATTCAAAAAAAATTGTGCGGCATCGCATGGGTATTTGATCTACACACCGCACGAAGTATTCGAATAACGGCCGCTGCATCAGTATAATAACAGTGAAAGCTCTGCCATAAACATAGGCCTGTAGCTTCTCAGTGCCCAGACAATGGCCAAGCACTCCTTTTCGATCGTAGCATAGGCAACCTCCTGTGGTAGCAGTTTGCGGTTGAGGTAGATGACTGGGTTTTCTCCCCTGTCCCCGTTTACCTGGCTAGGCACAGCCCTAATGCCTTAGTCCAAAGCATGGGTCTGCATCAGAAACCGCTTGCTGTAATCGGGAGCTGCCGGTATCAGAGCACTTGTCAGGGTGAACGTAAGAGCCTGAAATGATTCCCCACATGCAGGAGACCAGGCTACAAGAACTGAGAGTTTCTTCTGTGTCATATCAGTCAGGGGTTTGGCCAGGGCACTGTACTGGTGTACAAAGTTACGGTAGTTGCCGG
>NC_134484.1:215119210-215284210 GCF_040206685.1 Ascaphus truei | reverse complement strand
CTTTTTGCTACTCTATCATTTGCAGTGGTTTAACTATGATACAGACAGATATCATTGGTTGTATCCCTATATAGGCCTTTTGCATTTATGTACTCTAGGAATAATATATCATATATTAGAGCCACAAATTATCCAATAGGCATTAAAGGGCCTTTAGTCCACCCACAATTTGCCTATATATATGTTATTTGAACAGCACACTAGAGTGTCTACTCCTAGATAGAGTTATTGATACACCTACCTATTTAAAAGGCTGAATCACAGACTTGTACAATATTGCTGGTGTTAGACAGCCACTGATTGTGACACCAACGTATAATACCTGTAGGGTTAAGCTCAAGATTTATATATACAGCTGAACCCCGTATATACATATATATACAGCTGAACCCCGTTATAGCGCAACCCGTTATAACCCGAATTCGGTTATAACGTGGTTTTCAGGTGGCTCCCGTTTAAATTTTTTTTTTTTACATTTTTACATTTTTTTTGCACACTGCACACACTGCACACACTGCACACACTGCACACACTGCACACACTGCACACACTGCACACACTGCACACACTCTCACTGTGCACACTCTCACTGCGCACACTCTCACTGCGCACACTCTCACTGCGCACACTCTCACTGCACACACTCTCACTGCACACACTATCACTGCACCACTGCACACACTCTCACTGCACACACTCCCAGCACTCACTCCCAGCACTCACTCCAAGCACTCACTCTCACTGCACACTGCACACACTCTGACTGCACACTGCCCACTGCACACTGCACACACCACACTGCACACACTCCCAGCACTCACTGCACACTGCTCACTGCACACTGCTCACTGCACACACTCTTACTGCACACACTCTCACTGCACACACTCTCACTGCACACACTCTCACTGCACACACTCTCACTGCACCACTGCACACACTATCACTGCACACACTCACTGCACACACTCCCAGCACTCACTCTCACTGCACACTGCACACTGCACACACCACACACCACACTGCACACACTTCCAGCACTCACTGCACACTCCTCACTGCACACACTCTCACTGCACACAGTCCCAGCACACTGCTCACAGCACACACTCTCACTGCACACTGCTCACAGCACACACTCTCACTGCACACTGCTCACAGCACAAAGCACTCGCAGCACACTCTCACAGCACAGAGCTCTCACAGCACACAGCTCTCACAGCACACAGCACTCACAGCACACAGCACTCACAGCACACTCTCACAGCACTCAGCTCTCACAGCACACAGCACTCACAGCACACTCTCACAGCACACAGCACTCACAGCACACTCACAGCACACAGCTCTCACAGCACACAGTTCTCACAGCACACAGCACTCACAGCACACTCTCACAGCACTCACAACACACTCTCACAGCACACTACACCACACCTCCCACTCCCCCTCCCTACCTTTGGTGTCGACTGCTGAGATCGGAGCGGAGCTGGCATCAGGAGGAGGGGGTGTCGGGAGGAGGGGGGGTGTCAGGAGGAGGGGGGGTGTCAGGAGGAGGGGGGGTGTCAGGAGCAGGGGGGGGGGTGAGTGAGGGGCAGGCTGGGACTCAGAGGTCCGCGTGGGCTATGCAACGGAGGGCCGGTAGGTGTGGGGGCCTGGGGGGGGAGGAAATGGATGCCGGTGGTGGGAGATAAGGAGCAGGTTGCGGCTGGACTCACCATTGCTAGGGGACGTGTAGGGCTTCTGGCCACCTCTTCCTTCCTTTCTTCCTTCCCTCCTCACTCCCTCCCTCCCGATCAGGCGCGCAGCGGCCATTTTTTTTTAAAATTAGCGCGACCCCAGTTCTAGAGCGGTCGGATCGGGTGGCCCCCGAGGACCGCGCTATAATGGGGTTTAGCTGTATAAAGCAACTGTAAATATTACTGTATGTTGCTTTATGCTTTACTGTGGAGGGTTTTTGTTCACTTTTTATACCCACCATAACCGTAATAATTGTGGTATATATATATATATATATATATATATATATATATATATATATATATATATATATATATATATATATATATATATATATATATATATATCTCATGTAATCATCAGCAAGGTGATAATAAAGACAGCACTCACCAGGTAAAGTCCAAATAAACCCCCTTGAGAAAGATCCCTTGAAGAGGATTGAAACATTGGAATTTGTGTGAACACTCTGAATACAGTTTACTTGGACTTTACCTGGTGAGTGCTGTCTTTTTTATCACCTTGCTGGTGATTACTGCTGCGGCAGCTTTTACTCTAACAAATCGCCGGTTTTTCCCTGGCTTTCTCCTTGAATGCGACGCTCTTCACCTGACACATGCCGCGTTCATTTTGCGTTCCCAGCAACGGGTCATGCCCGGCTGACGCGCGGTTGATGCGTTTATTGAGAATGGTTCGGATTTAATAGGTTGCAATTATTCGCGTGTCCGCCAGATGGCAGATATTCATGAATTGTAATGCGCATGTGCTTCAGTAATGTGTCGACTTGCAGGTGTTTCATTTAAAAAAGATACCACATGGTGCTATTTAACTTGGCCTTGAGACTGAAGGAAGAGGTTGCAAAAATGTATCAATTTAGGCTTTTCATATTAAAGAAAGACAAAGATCAGTTTCGTTTACAGTATTCTCCAGAGACCCGCCCGCCATGAGTGTTCAAGTGCAGCCCGCTTTCCAAAAACCCGACAGGAGTTACGCGTATTTGATATGGGGCGCGATTAATGAAACAGAGGATAAGATGGCAACAGTTGTTCAAATGTATCAGTATTTTGTCGAAAACTATGACTTTTACAAATTTTCGCCAACTCCTCATACGTGGAAGCGTGCAATAAGGAAAAGGTTATGTAGCGATCCCTGTTTTTATCGTATTGAGCCACAATTTGTTTTTTTCTGTATCTATGATCATGATGACGGCAAAAGGCGAAGGGTCGTGTTAAAACCAACTAAGAAACGACCGTCGCTGCAGAGCAATGCACCAGCACCGGCTTCCAATGACGGTCCGGCCATCAGAGACAACCCTGAGCCTGAGCCGGATTTCGCGTGCAGTTTCGATCAAGCTTGCATGTACCTAAGCAGTTTCCAGCCTCATCAGCTGACTACAGGTGGACTAGTTCCGCTGTAAACTATCGACGTGGATGATCAAGAATGCTGGACTGGCAGTGGACCGGCGCCGGCGCCAGCTGAATGGGAAATTCTATGGTGAGTATTGTTGCCGTATTATTTTCTGTGTTTTTTTTATTTTGACAATACAGTATCAATATCGGTGCGATTCAAAAGTCAAGCGATTCTCCTGTAAGCAATATTATTGGCTGAGCGGCTTCTACAGTACTGTACTGCAGATACTGAACTATTGGTGGAACGCTAGGCGCATGCGCATTGGAACCTTCTTAAAACGCATACAGTATGTGTGTCATTACATCGACGGTAGGCGCATGCGCATGTGAACAGGAGACGCCCCCCTAGAAAATTATTGGTGGGACTGGCTGGGAACTTCTTTAGGGGGATGACCATTACAATAAAACTTTTCTTTTTGTTTTTCCTCAGAAAAGAAAACGGCTAGTGGAGGGATTTCGATGGATAATATCGCTTTGTGTAACAATGCCTGCTGAATCGGATTAAAAAACCCACGTACCGGAGTCTACAGTTTAGTGGGCGTTGTTATTGATTAGGATAGAATACTGTACCTGAAACAGTATGCTGATGTTTTCCGGCCGTACAGTATACTGTACAATACTTTTTTATATACAGTACAGTATACTGTGTAATAAACCCCCAAAAAATAAAAACTATGCATTTATTCTACATGTATTACATACATTATGTGTCTTCTACAGAATACAGTGCCAGTACATACAGTACAGTTTGTGTCTTCTATTTTTTTTTAATACTCTTATACTGAGCATGACTACAGTATACAGTGCAGTATGCCTCGACATTCTAGAAACACTGTATTTTGTTACAGTAGCAAAGGAGCAAATGGAACAATGTAAAACAAATCGACATGTTCTTTTATTGGTGGAGTAAGTACAAAAACATTTATTTACAAATACTGTACAATGTAGAAACATTTTAAGTGCACAGCAATTCAAAACATCAACAGGTGTATGGTTTACTGCCACATTTGTGAAAACATTTATGCCAGTCAGCATGGTTTACAGTCACATGTTTTAAAAACATATTCTTTATTCATAAAATAAGCAAAACGCAACATTTCCTTTATTAAAGAACGACAAGTCAAAACATATACTGTGCAGTGGGATGGTGTGCAAAACAGTCTGCACCAGTACAGTCCTTGATGGCAGCAAACAGGGCGGGTTTTCAGGGTAACCTTTGAAAACCGTGCCTGTTTGCGGCCCCCAGGGACTGGAATTGTGCATGTCCTGTGTGTGTGGACAGCAAGTTAAAACATTTCTGTATAAATACAAGTAAAAAAACACACAACAACATCTCATTTATTTAAGTACAGCAGGTCAAAACATGTAGAGTACAATACAGTTCAGCACAACAGTATGGTCTTACCTGTGATTACAAAAAAAACTTTATTCATAAAATACAGTATACAAACGAAACATCTCCTTTATTAAAGAAACATATACAGTACAGTGGGATGGTGTGCAAAACTGTCAGTCAGACCTGCACCACTACAGTCCTCGAGGGCAGCAAACAGGGCAGGTTTTCAGGACAACCTTGAAAACCGTGCCTGTTTGCGGCCCCCAGGGACTGGAATTGTGCAGGTCCTGTGTGTGTGGACAGCAAGTTAAAACATTTCTGTATAAATACAAGTAAAAAAACATACAACAACATCTCCTTTATTTAAGTACAGCAGGTCAAATAATGTAGAGTACAATACAGTTCAGCACAACAGTATGGTCTTACAGAAAGTCCTCCGCATTGTCCGTCCATGGCCGATTCCTTGCATGGCGCAAAACGCCATTAATGCAGTCTCGAACGCCTTTCATGACAGGATCTGTAATTGGATAAAAGCGCCGCATTTCATCCCGAATGTTCCGTCTTAAATTGGCAGGAAGCGCCTTTTTTACGCGATTTCCGTCGTAGTTCACTTTGAAGGCCCAGTCGCAGTACAACGAGTAGGGAATATGGTGCTTAAAAAGTAACAAGGCATACTTGTGGGGTGCACCAGCACTCTTCACCCTATACTTCTCCCTGAGCGCCGGTGGCAGATCGCACAGGGTGATGTCGGGCACGTATCGATGAGAGCGACTGTAGGTCTTTAGGGAGCGGGTGTGCTTGAGGCGACGGGCGATGGTAGGTTGTCTGGGAGGAAGCTTTCCTCCGGTCTTGGTCGCCGTGTTGTCTCCTGATGAGGTCTTGACGGGGTTGTCATGTCCTCCTCAACGGCATACATGTACACTACATCTTCTGGTGGAGGGGGTGCGCTTGGTGATGGAAGGGGGTTGAAGGTCCCATTCATCACATCCATGTCACCCCCCTGCTCCAGCATCGGGGAAACATGGGCATTAACACCAAGCAAATAATGTATGCCCGCTATGTCAGCCTCTATCTTCTCCATCTGTCGATCCATCCGTTGATCCATATGTTGCATCCGTTGATCCATATCTAGCATTCGTTGATCCTATATGTATCATCCGTATATCCATTTGTAGCATCCGTTGCTCCACATTTAGCATTGTCTCCAGAAGCAAATCTATATTTGCTAGCACAATAGAGTTCCCGGGGAGATCCACACTTATCCCATTCAGCATCCGGTCTAACGAGCTGCTTCTTGTGCATGGCGTGTGAACATCTGGGTGGATGGGTGCAACGGAGGATGAGATGGGGGT
This sequence comes from Ascaphus truei, assembly GCF_040206685.1. Taxonomy (NCBI): domain Eukaryota; kingdom Metazoa; phylum Chordata; class Amphibia; order Anura; family Ascaphidae; genus Ascaphus; species Ascaphus truei. The sequence continues at coordinate 215,278,376 of NC_134484.1, read as the reverse complement.
TCCATGGAGCGAAGCGGCAGCAACGTCAAAGAATAGTGGAGGAGGTGACCTGTGGATATCCGGTAGAGGAGAAGCGGCAGCGTCGTCGAAGAGGGATGGAGAAAGTGACCTTTGGATTTCTGGGCGAGAAGCAGAGTCGTCTAAGATCAAAGGAGAAATTGACCCGTGGATTTCAGCGGAAGTGTCGTCGGATAGAACTGGAGAAGATGGCCTGTGGGTTTCCGGAAGGGCGGTGGCAGCGTTAAAGACGAGGGGTGGAGAAGACAGGCTGAAGATTTCCGGGACAGCGGCGGCAGAGTCGTCGAAGTGTATGTGAGGAAGTGGTCTGCGGGTTCGATGGGTTGGCTGCCAATCGTTTTGCGTCGAGAGTACATCACCGTATATCTTCTTGACATAAAAAGGCTGACGTCTATGAAAACCCTTAGCCTTTGGGGTCAGCAGAAGGTTTTCTTTATTGGCCTTAGCCTGTCGCTTTTGCCTTGGCGTGGAAACGGCAACCGCCTTTCGCTTTTTCTGCTTGACAGGCACGGCAGAGGCGAGTGGGTTCCTGCGTCCGTAGAATCGGGGTTGCTCCATGAAAGCAGGTGGCACAATGCAGTATCTGGACAAGGGAAGTTCAGATAAAGATCATCGAGTGGTGGGCTATGCAAAGTGTGTAACCTTTTATGCATGGCGACCAGGTACAGGTGTTGTTAGTGGGCGTACTCTAATGTGAGTCATTACCGTATAAATACACCATCCATTTTGTGGATTCACTGCACATTGAATACACATCGACTAAACATCGAATATACATTCTTGTGTTTGTATTTCTTTCTACTCGCAGCAATGCCTGTTAAAAAGATTTCCAAGGAGCTCAGCATGCGAATTAAGGCGATGTACACGAGCGGACACCGAATTGCTGCTATCCAATGCTGGTTAGCTACTTCTGGCTTCGTTGTGCCAGCAACCACCGTGAGCTATCATGCACACGGAAAAAACAGAGACCGCAAAAGGGCACCAAGGGTAACTAACGCGTAAGTATATTTATACAACTTCAAAATAAAATTAATTTTAATTTAAATCTAATATTTTTGTTATTTCTGTTGATTTATATTACAACAGTATATATATATTTTGTATATTTATATTTATTTCAGTACAGTATATATATTTTGTATATTTATAGTTATATCAGTACAGTATATATATTTTGTATATTTATATTTATATTACAACAGTATATATATTTTGTATATTTATATTTATATCAGTACAGTATATATATTTTGTATATTTATATTTATATTACAACAGTATATATATTTTGTATATTTATATTTATATTACAACAGTATATATATTTTGTATATTTATATTTATATTCAACAGTATATATAATTTGTATATTTATATTTATATTACAACAGTATATATATTTTGTATATTTATATTTATATCAGTACAGTATATAGTATATATTTTGTATATTTATATTTATATTACAACAGTATATATATTTTGTATATTTATATTTATATATAAATTTTATATTGCTGCATATTAATAAAACAATATATTTTCTTTACATTGTAGGGAGACAACTCTTCTGGTGGACAAAATAAGTGAGGAGAATGATGAGAAGAGTGCATTAAGGGTCAAAAACACTCTGCAGAAAAGCACAATCTGACTGTATCCGAGAGCAGCATAAAAAAGATGAGACGCAGCATTGGATGGAAATATGGACGTGTGAGGTTAGTACTGGACAGTACAGGAGGTAAAAGTGTTGTTTAGGAAACTGTACTTTACCGCTAAAATTATTTATTCCATGTCATTACAGAGCGTACCCCATGATACGGGACGCAAACAAAATCAAAAGAGTTTTCCAGACCCAGGCATGGATCGACAGTTGGGAGACTTTCCAGGATTGCATATTCACTGATGAGTCTACTGTGTCGCTGGAGAGATTTGCAAGCTTTGCATTCCACAAAAAAGGCCGCATATCTTTGAAGCCGTGGCCAAAACACCCCATGAAGCTGCATGTGTGGGGTGCCATCTCTAGGCGTGGACCAGGATGCATTGTCATCTATGAAGGTAAAATATATCAAATATAATGTAGCCTTATGCACTGTACTTTACTAGTGTGCAGTTTTTTGAGCACTTTTCTTTCTTGCTATAGGAATAATGAATAAAGCTTTCTTCCAAGACAACATTGTCCCTGAGATGCAATATATATATATATATATATATATATATATATATATATATATATATATATATAGTGCAATATATCCCACGCGAGTTCCCCAATGGTCACCGCTTCTATCAGGACAACGATCCGAAGCACACCGCGTCAACAGCGCATATCCTTGAGTGCGGTATCAACTGGGTGAAGACGCCAGCGGAGAAAGTGCAGTCGACCGTGTCTCATTTTTTTTCCCCACTGTTTTTACTGTGTACTGTATCTCGTAAACTAATTGTCCTTTTTTTCCAATGACAGATCGCCAGACTTCAATCCGATCGAAAAGGTCTGGCATCAACTGAAGGACCATATCCAGTGGCAAAACCCTCCAAAAGGACGAGTTGTTGAAAGGCATAATGAGTTTTTGGAACGATGTACTCACCGTGGAATGCTGCAATAAATATATAGACCATATTGCGACTGTGTTGCCCATTGTGATTGCGTGTAATGGGCAAGCATCAGGAAAGTAGTACTGTGCTGTAGTATTGTAAGTACAGTATGATTCTGGTAAGTATGGCACAGATTTTTTCTTTCCCAATAGTCAGAGTATACAGTACAGTAGTTCCAGTATACAGTAGACTAGTTTGACAGTAGTACAGTAACTGCCTACTAACTGGTCATTTTTTTTCTTATCAGAGAAAGCAGCACCAGCCATCTAAAGTAGTACTACATATCACACAATGCCATAATACAGTATGCACATACAGTAACTGCACTAATTTTTTGTTTTCTTGTCGTTTCAGGAAAAAAAGGGCGGCCTGGGGGGAGGTGGGGTGTTGTTTCCAGTCTAATCTGTTTGTACAGTCAAATTTACAGTATATAAACAGCAGTATTGATGTACACAAAACCTCTCCTCTCTCAATGAACTACTGTACTGTACATGGAATGAGGAGCAAGATAACGACGGAAAAAATAATATTACTATGTACAGTATACTGTATATATATATATATACAGTATACATATATTATACATTACAGTGTACTGTATATATATTATTACATAATATTCTTATAAATGTGCATAATTCATGTTTCTCCATGTTTTCTAAATGTTTATCCAATTTCAATCTGCCAGAAGAACTTAATAGTGACTGCATTATGTATTATTCATGATTATTTTTATATTTGTATTTTTTTGTTCCTGATTAAATAAAATAAATATTTATTCACATTCCTGGTAATCATAATCATTGAAAACAACCACACACACTCCCACCCCCACCCCCTGAGTATAAGAATGAATGTAAAAACAACATGAATCAGTTAATGTTTTTTTTTTACTCTCAATTCTCACAATGCTGTGCAAATCAGATTTACATTTCAAATTCGAGAAGGGATTTTCCAAAGAGTTACAATAAACAAAGCCTCAAATGGTTGAGGAGGGGGGGGGTTGGGTGAGTCATGTGCAGTAATCAGCTAGCTCCCATCTCAAAGAGGCTTAGAGTACACGCAGGCACAGTGAGGCGATTGACACTCGGCTAGGGACGAATTAAAAACACAATGACTAACTTCAGAAAAATAATGACTCTGTGGAGGTGTCTGTCGAATGACTCTGTGGAGAGGGGGGGTTGGGTGACTCATGCGCAGTAAGCAGCTAGCTCCCATCTCAAAGAGGCTTAGCATACACGCAGGCACAGTGAGGTGATTGACGCTCGGCTAGGGATGGGTTAAAAACACAATGACAAACTTCAGAAAATGAATGAATCTGTGGAGGTGTCTGTCAAAAAGAGTTTGTGTGTGCGTGGGGGAGGGATGAAGGATTAGTTGTGCTGCAGTTCAAAGAAATTACATACTGTAGAGTAGAGTACAGTAATTTCAAAAGGTAGTTCATTATAATAATTTGATCAATAAACCCCCAAATACAACCACCAAATAAGGTACATAAAAAGCAAGTCACTTTATCTCCCTGTGCCTCAGGCACCAAAAACATACAGTAGATTGTGAGCTCCATGGGACAGGGAGGGACCTGTGCCTGCAAAATGTCTCTGGAAAGCGCTACGTATACTGTAACTAACAGCGCTATACAAAAACATGCTATTATTATTATTATTATAATATCAAGGTGATGCTCTGTGCAAATCAAATTCAAGAAGGGATTTTCCAAAACGTTGCCATAAACAAAGCCTCAAAGCTCCCGTCTCAAAGAGAATTACACGCAGGCGCAGTGATGCTTTGTACTCCCATCTCAAAGAGGCTTAAAGTACACGCAGGCGCAGTGAGGCGATTGATGCTTGGCTAGGGACGGATTAAAAACACAATGACTAACTTCAGAAAAATAATGACTCTGTGGAGGTGTCTGTCGAATGACTCTGTGGAGAGGGGGGGTTGGGTGACTCATGCGCAGTAAGCAGCTAGCTCCCATCTCAAAGAGGCTTAGCATACACGCAGGCACAGTGAGGTGATTGACGCTCGGCTAGGGATGGGTTAAAAACACAATGACTAACTTCAGAAAATGAATGAATCTGTGGAGGTGTCTGTCAAAAAGAGTTTGTGTGTGCGTGGGGGAGGGATGAAGGATTAGTTGTGCTGCAGTTCAAAGAAATTACATACTGTAGAGTAGAGTACAGTAATTTCAAAAGGTAGTTCATTATAATAATTTGATCAATAAACCCCCAAATACAACCACCAAATAAGGTACATAAAAAGCAAGTCACTTTATCTCCCTGTGCCTCAGGCACCAAAAACATACAGTAGATTGTGAGCTCCATGGGACAGGGAGGGACCTGTGCCTGCAAAATGTCTCTGGAAAGCGCTACGTATACTGTAACTAACAGCGCTATACAAAAACATGCTATTATTATTATTATTATAATATCAAGGTGATGCTCTGTGCAAATCAAATTCAAGAAGGGATTTTCCAAAACGTTGCCATAAACAAAGCCTCAAAGCTCCCGTCTCAAAGAGAATTACACGCAGGCGCAGTGATGCTTTGTACTCCCATCTCAAAGAGGCTTAAAGTACACGCAGGCGCAGTGAGGCGATTGATGCTTGGCTAGGGACGGATTAAAAACACAATGACTAACTTCAGAAAATGAATGACTCTGTGCAGGTGTCTGTCGAATGATTCTATGGAGAGGGGGGGTTGGGTGACTCATGCGCAGTAAGCAGCTAAGCAGCTAAATAGCTCCCATCTGAACAAGGATTACACGCAGGCGCAGTGAGGCTTTGAAGCTCGGCTATGGACGGATTCAAAACACAATGGCAAGATTCCAAAAATTAAAGACAGCTGCATGAAGTTCAAAGCTAAAGACATACTTTAATTTCAAAAGGCAGTTCATCATAATAATACACCCCCAAATACAGTACGTAAAAAGCACACAAATCAACCATATGCAGTCAAATGCACAGGGTCGCAGACAAAAGCTACAGTATGATGGTTTTTGCAGGCTTGTAGAGAAAATAAAAATAAAAAAATTACAATAAAAAAAATTCTTAATTTTTTTTGGTCACTCACTCAGGCAAGCAAGCAGTGGTGGGCGAAGTTACAGGCGCATGCGCAGTAAATTCCTGCTGTCAAGAAGGAATTTGATTGAAGCCAGACACACGTTCAAAGGAATGGTGTGGGAGAGATGTTCTGCATTGCACAGAAGATAAGAAGTTGAAATACCCTGCAGTGCATTTAATTATCCTGAGCGAGGGGAGAGCGCTGTATATGCAGAAATGTGACACTGTTACAGTACTGTACACGCCTATGCGTTTCAACAATTTTCAAATGAGACATACTGTACAGCAGCACAGCACCGCAAATGCATGTATACTTTAAATATGCAAATTTACAATTACTGCGCATGCACACACAGACTGTGTACTGACTTAGGTTGAACCGCGAAGGTATTAGACTTCCAAGACAACAGCTCGCAAATGCCCCCCTGAGTTTTTACACGGCATTGCAGTATTGCAGACAGCGAGAATAAAATGCTAATATCACAAGCGCGGAAATAACGCAGTTCACTCCGGGTGAAAACGACACAAAACCGCACATAACCGGGATAATTTGAAAATCGCGGATCTAGCCGATTTAGACTAAAGGCGGTCGCCACTGTACATGCATTATTCATCTTTATGGGCCAAGCACCGCTCTTATACCTATATTCCTAGGAGTGCCAGTGACCTCTTTTGGAGATATATATATATATATACAGTGTATATAGCACAGTGATTCTCAACCGGGGCTCTGCGGAACCGTGGTGCTCTGTGGAGCAGTCCCAGGGGTTCACCGAGCCGCCCGCACTCACTGTTGCCTGGTGACAACTTTCCTGGCTCTATGGCTCTACCTCCCTACCTCCCACCTCTGTGCATGCGTGTGTGCATACCCGACCGCTCAGTGCCAACTATAGCAGTCTGGCACTGTGCCTGCTGAGTGTATGCTGATTTCCCACCTGTTGCCTCATTGCTGCTCCGTTGCTGTACCATTGCTGCTCCGTTGGTGCAGACTGAGGTGAGATGATCCCTGATGCTCCCCCCACCCTGCCCGCGATCCCCACGGCTGCTGGCTGCTGCTTCTTTCTTGATGTGTTCAGTTTTAAGCCTCTGCCTTATGGGAATGGTGGGAAGTATGGGTCAGGTAATTTTAGTTCTGAAGAGCACTGTAATGTTTATTTGAAGCTTTTCTGTAAGGTGAAAGCATTTAAGCCCATTTGAAGTGCACCTATAATTGCTTTATACTTGTGTGCAGTATGTTCATTTGTTGGTAAGACCCTGGACAAGCAATGCACTATTAAATATTGTAGTCATAATGAAAGATGAGTTTTTCAGTCTGCACAGATGTTTAGCAACCTAACAGATGCTGCTGCCCATAGTCACAAATTCTGTGACCCTCCCATAGTCACAATCACCCTGATAAATGGGCAAAATATATCACAAGGGCAACTGGCATGCACCCTTTTTGATGCTTAGTGAACCTCAAAAGACACACAACAGGTTTTATTAATGCAAAGTAGTATTATAACTTTGAACATTAACAAAATGTTCAACAATGCAGCCACCCATAAAATTGCCTCTTCCATGTGTTCAGTGAGGCCCTTTTAATTGCACTTCCTTAGTTTAAAAATAACATTAAAACACAGACCTCTGGAATAGAAGGAAAACTGCCCTGTGCAAAACATAATCACAATGTAAAGTAGAAGTAACATATTGTAATTGTGCATGCCCAATCCGCATCCATTGCCCCCCCCCCCTCCGGACACCATCCGCAAGGTAAGTCTGAATTTTACATGTATTGGGGTGGTTGGTGTATTTTGTATATATATTGGAGTGGTTGGGGTCTTTTTAAAATGTATTGGGGCCACCCACCCAGTCACCCACCCAGTCAGTTAGTCAGTCACCCATCCAGTCACTCACCCACCCAGTCACCCACCTCCTCAGACCTTTTGTCACATTGGATGAAACATTGGGTATCTTTGTTTTTTGTTTAAAATATTAAAATAAACAGATTGCATTGTAATGTTTTGTTTCCGTATTAACAATAACAAGAAAACAGTTAAGTAAAAGTTGCGTGCTAAAACTTTTTTTTTGTGGTAGGTGCGCTATGGGTTGGGGGTAGGTGGGGCTGCTCCTTTCATTTATCCTGTGCCCCATGATTTCTGTTGGCGGCCCTGCTTATGATACACATTTAGAAGCAATCGTGACTGCCACAAATTGGTCACACTGAATGGGTAAAATACATGTTTGAAATCATTGATGTGAGATGCAGGGGGGATTGATGTGAGATGCAGGGGTTGGGTATACTGTATGAGCATTATGATGATCAAAGATCATTATTTAGGTTTTAACATGTAGGAAGGTGATTGTGGAACAGCGAGGACACCGTAGCCAGGAGGAGCTGGAAGTTGCGTAATCAGGAGACCACAGGGGACTACACATCAATTTGATTCATTCGGTGGAGGACAACGGAGGTTTTCCAGGAACATGAATTCTATTGGATTCATACCCTTTGCCAAGTTATCCCTGATCATTAGCAGATTTACTTAATACATTTTAGACAATGTGCAAATATATAAAGAGAGCTTGTGTATCTGTAGAAGATGAAGAGAAGAGTACCGGTAATGTTGAAAGTGAGGTTAGTAAGAATATTGATCAGCCAAGTTCATGTACCGAACGACGGGAAATGACAAATTTAAAGAAATATTGTCTCTACAGTGAAAGTTATTTAGCAATGGGTTTAACATGGACTGGAGATGAACACTATCCGACTCCGTTGTGCATTGTTTGCGGGAAAAAGCTAACAAATACTGCTATGGTCCAGTATAATTTAAATCGACATGTTTCTACTAATCACAGAAATTTGTCAAAAAAATCTTCTGACTACATAAACTACTTTTGGACTCACAAGGAAAACAGAGTAAGCTTTTTGAGAAAAAAGTAACTGTTAGTGAGAAAGCTCTAGAAGCCAGCTACTTATTAGCTGAGCTTATTGAACGAAAAATGAAACGTCACACTACCGTTGAGAATCTAATCATGCCCGCCTGTGAAATCATAGCAAAAACAATGCTAGGCAAAGAAGCTGTAAGTGAAGTAGCGAAGATTGCCATATCTAATAGTACTATTAGTAGGCGTGTAGATGACATGTCACGAGATATTGAAGAGGTTCTCTCTGATACGCTAAAAAATTGTAATTTCGCAATCCAAGTTGACGAGTCAACAGACAAAAAAAGTAAAGCTCAACTGTTGGCATTTGCAAGATTTGAGTACAATGGAGAAATAATTGAAAACGTTCTTTGTTGAAAGGAACTTGAGCAAACTTGTCGTGGGCATGATGTGTGCAACATGTTGTCATCTTATTTAGAGTCTCTGGGTTTATCGTGGGATCGTTCTATTGAAATACTGTATGCACAGATGGTGCCCCCTCAATGATTGGCTCAATAAAGGGATTTGTACTCTTGTAAAAGAAAAAAATCCAGATGTTATTTCTTCTTCATAGGGAAGTTCTTGATTCTATAACGATTGGAGAAGATTTTAAACATGTTCTTGATATAGCTGTTAACATAATTAATTTTATAATGCAGCGTCCACTGCAGTCCCGCATGTTTGCAAAAATGTGTGAAAACATGGGAAAAGACCACGTGACTGTTCTTCTAAATGCCAAAGTTAGATGGCTTTCAAGGGGAATAGTGTTGACACGCATATTTAAACTACGAGAGCAGCTCAAGATTTACTTCAGAGAAAACAATAAAAGTTTTTCCAACTATCTTGAAGACGAATTGTGGCTGCTGAATCTAGCATACCTGGCAGATATTTATGTATGTATGTATGTATGTATGTATGTATGTATGTCTTTATTTATATGACCTTTATATTTATGAACACCTAAATATGTTGAACACCAACATGCAAGGTCCCAAGACAAATATGTACAGACTTGTAGCATTCAAAAATAAAATTGTTGTTTGCAAAAAACATCTTTAAAATGGAAATGTTGCAATGTTCCCACACTTTTCTCGACTACAGAGCAATACAATGGGCAACCACCATGAAGCCATTATGCCCCTGATTTACAGCCATATGGAATCTCTGGAAGCTTGCCAAATACTTCCCTTCTTTGTCATCGGAAGAGTATGATTGGGTCAGGAACTCTTTCACAGACTATTCAAGCAGCTCAGAAAATATACTCAGCTTTCAGGAAGAAGAACAATTGACTGAACTGAAGTGTGATCGCACACTAAAAATTAAATTTAATGAACTGTCATTAGATGTACAGTATTTTGGATATCAGTAGAAACAGAGTTTCCTGTCATCTACCAGAAAGCTATAAACATTTTGCTACAATTTGCAACATCGTACTTGTGTGAGCAAGCATTTTTGGGTTTAACTTCAAGTTCCCTCCAAACAAAAATGTTGGGAATCACTGATTTAGCAAATGGAAATATTACTGTGTGCTCATTTCCATGTCTTATACCCTGCCTTTCACCATTATCACCCAGCATACAGTGCTTCAACTGCAGCAAGGGTTTCTGGGAAGTGACATGCAAATGAGCACACAGTGCCACCCTTTGCTTCAAAACCATATGACATGGTCCCCTATAAGCTCATGATTGCTGCATTTCACAGCTTTTGAGCCCAGTCTGGGTTAAGATGCATAGTCAGTAAACCCACCCACAGACAGACTGTTTTGACCTTAATCGGTCTCATCAGTGTGAGGTTGGTTATACTGGCTTTGCAAAATGAAGCATGGGGTAGGTTTCACCACACTTAGTTAAGTTATGGTGGGTAAAAAAAAGTGACAAAAACCCTCCACATTAAAGCATATAGCAATTGTATATATATATATATATATATATATATATATATATATATATATATATATATATATATAGTTAAGTTATGGTGGGTAAAAAAAAAGTGACAAAACCCTGCAAAACATATAGCAAATGGAAATATTTCTGTATGCTCATTTGCATGTCTTAGACAGGTCTGCAACCCCACCTTTCACCATTATCACACAGCACTTCCACTGCAGCAAGGGATTCTGGGAAATGACATGCAAATGTCATATATATATATATATGTACACACACATATTCTACATTCTACTCCACTACGGGGAATTGTATTAATTAATTTTAATAGGTTATTGTGTAAATAATTATGATGTAATAAAATTGTATTATTTTGTTTATTATTACTGATCCAACAGTGATTTAGAGATTGGCCAGAAGGAGGTATTAACTGATGGGTCACCTTTTGCCATAAACCAAGATTTACCCTGCATTGAGTGCAATTTGTGTTTTTTTTTTTCACTCTCTTGGGGTCAAATATGTATGATATAAAATACCTATTATCAAGATTAGAGTACATTTGCGCATTAAAATTAAGACATTACCCAGCCAGCATAAAGTAAATATAACTAGTACTTACACCTGCCAGAATGAAAGCTGTCCTCATCCCCCTCATCTTCAGTGGGCACTGACAGTAAAATAAAAGAAACTACTGGCCTGTAACCGCTTCATCACCTTAGCAGTGTTAACCACCTTACCGCTACCCACCCAGGAGGCTTAAACACACTCCCCACAGAAACAACCCCCACCCCATTAATCCATTAATTGTTACAGTGGTAACCATGCCCACGATATGGCAACGGATTGCCACTATAGAAATGAATGGGCAAGCTAAAAATGAAAAACAAACACAAATAAAAATACATTACATTTAAATAAAAAACAGTTGCCAATAAACCCATTGATTGTTACAGTGTTAAAACATGCCCACAATATGGGCATGGATTGCCACTATGGCAATGAATGGGCAAGCTAAAACATTTGCCAAAAAATGCATTGATAAGCACAATGACTATCTATACCCTGAAAAGGGAATTCTGTAGATAAACACATTGCCATTTAATGAACTTCCAAAGAAAAAATACACAATTAAACAAATACAATCAATGTGTTTCTTAACTTTGCTGGGATACACATTCATCCTCCTCTTCCAATAGCGGCACCAACTCTTGCCCTACGACACAGTGATCCTCATCAGCATGATGCAAAGTAGTCCATGATCCTCAGATGCTTGAAGATGAGGCACAGTAAGTAGTTCTTCTTTCTTTATTTCTTATCTTCTTTCTTCTCTGATGGCGTCTTGGTGTCAAATGAGAAGTGACAGGCCTTATACAAGGCATGTGACAATAGATTTGACTGACAAATGGTGCATCCACCAGTCATATTGGTGGGTGTACCATGTGAGGGTTTCCATTTATATTTTTGGCTGAAGTGACATCATGTTAAAGGGAGGGAAGATAGGCTACTTGATTGACTAGCTTCCCACCCATTAAGATGTTCCATCATAAAAAAAAATAGAAGCCATCACATGGTGCATTCAGTAATCGGATTGGTGGATGTTCCATTTGTCTGTCAAATGTGATGTCACAGACCTTATATAAGGCCTGACATGTCACATTTGACCCCAAAAAGCCATTGGATCAACATCTCCTGGACCTAATGGAGAACAAAGAAGAAATGAAAGCAGAAAGAAGAATTACTAACTGGGCTTTTTCATCAAGCAACTGAGGATCATGGACTTCTTCACATCATTCTGCTAAGGATCATGGACTAATTTGCATCTTACGTCTGAGGATCATTACATCGTGGGGCAAGAGTTTGTGCCGCTTTTGAATGAGGAGGATTAATGTTCATCCCGGCAAAGGTAAGAAACACATTGATTGTATTTTATTTAATTACTAGCTGATATACCCGGAGTTGCCCGAGATTTACCCCCCTTGACAGGTGGGTTCCCCCCTCCCTTCAACCACCCCATTTCACAGCTCCGTTCGCCCCCTCCTTCACAGCTGCAGTCTCCCCTAACTGCACCCCACATAAGTTCCCCCCCTGCACCCCACATCCCTCTCCACCCCCCCAGCACCTCACATCAGTCTCTCCCCCCCTGCACCTCACATCAGTCTCCCCCCTGCACCTCACATCAGTCTCTCCCCCTGCACCTCACATCAGTCTCTCTCCCCTGCACCACACATCACTCCCCCCCTGCACCCCACAGCACACTCCCCCCTGCACCTCACATCCGTTTCCCCCCTGCACCCCACATCATTCCCCCTCTGCACCCTACATCATGGTCCCCTCCCTGTACCTGACATCACAGTCCCCCCCTGCATGACCACCCGGTCCTCGTTTCTCCCCCCTCTGTCCCTGGCCCTCATCCCCCCCCGGTCCCTGGAATTTGTGCTCCCCCCTACCCCGGTCCCCGATGCTCCTATGGGTAATGCGGTCAGTGGGGAGGTGTGTTATGCCGGAGCCACCAGCGCCTCTGCTCGTTCCCCCCATTAGGCAGTGAGTGGGGAGGCGGGTGATGCCGGAGCCACTGGAGCCGCCGGAGCCGCCGCTCTTTCCCCCCAATGAGGCAGTGAGTGGGGAGGCGGGTGATGCCAGAGCCGCCGGAGCCACCGCTCTTTCCCCCCCACGAGGCGGTGAGTGGGGAGGCGGGTGATGCCGGAGCCTCTGGAGCTGCCACTCGTCCCCCCCCCTCCATCCCAAGCGCTCCCGTGGATGAAGCGGTGAGTGGGGAGGCGGGTGATGCCAGAGCCACCGCTCGTCCCCCCCCTCCATCCCCGGTGTTCTTGTGGGTGAGGCAGTGAGTGGTGAGGTGTGTGATTCTGGAGCTGCCGCTCATCCCCCCCTATGTCCCCGGTGCTCCAGCGGATGAGGTGGTGAGTGTTGAGGTGGGTGATGCTGGAGTCGCCGGAGCCACCGGAGCCACCAGAGCCGCCGCTTGTCCCCCCCCCCTCTATCCCCGGCACTCCTGCAGGTGAGGCAGGAGCCCCCCTATACCCTCAATAAACATTAAACCACATACATTTCAGCCTCAGGACCCCCTGCTTCCCTTGTTACAGGCCCTAGTATGGGGTACAGGCCCCAGTATGGGGTGCCGGTATCTCCTTTCATTCTTTAAATCTCCCGTGTCATGTGAACATTGAAACATGGTGGAAATATTGGCACACCATACCGGGGCCAGTAACTCTGGATGCAGGGGGTCCGCGAGGCTGAAATTAATGAGGTTTAGCTCCAGAGACCCCATGCTTCAATACTGTGTTATTAAAATTAAAATAAAAGCCACGCGACCACCTGTTAGAGCTGCGCTGTTCAAGTGACTGATTCTGTCTATTCTCAATGCGAGTCTCTTACAGACAAATGCAGCCATGTAGGTTTCACACAGTGGGAGTGCAATTCAGAAGCAGGGACCCCCGCGTTAATAATCTTTATTGGCCATTAGTCTCCTTACTTTGACTCAGAGAGCCATGGACTTAAACATGTGCCCGTGGCAGATTTCGTGAGGGCAGCGTGACAGACCATGAGGATACATCGGTACTCCTTGGAAATGGTGTTTGTGGATAAACATGCATTGGCTTTTCTTTATATGCATTGTTTTATTTTAATTTCTTTACTTTTATAACTGTAACCCTCTTTCACCCCACCCGACATGAGTTTGGGGGGGATACACTCATTCGGGTTACTGTACAGGGTCTTGGTGCTGTGACCTGCTGGCAAACAGGAGGGCTGAGGGCTCCGCGGTGTTGTGGGAGAACCAGGACAGGGACAGGAGGTGGTGTGGGACAGTTTACCTTTCTCTTGTTCTCTCTGGATGGTGCAGTGCCTCCTGCCAGTAGGGATCCTCTGGCGTCTCCAGAGGAGAGACCCCCACTGACACCCTCTCCTTCTCACACCAGGAACAGTGATACACACACAGCAGTTTATTTCTGTGGTTCTTTATTGGCAGAGCAGCATACACAGCATACGGTAGTCAGCATCACAGCATAGGCCTGCTCTTGCTTTTCTGCCCTCTGCTCATAGCAACATGATTTCCCTCCCACTCACCCAGGTGGGGTAAGAGGGAGAGACCGCTTCTCTAACAGCTCTACTCAATATCTCTTATCCTACTGACTTCTCTTCCTAACTTATCACTTATTTTAGGAAACATGTCTCAATTTGAATATCCTCAGGGAGTGTCTCTAGCTTTGAATCATTACAACTCAAAGCTGGATACCGATTGGCTCACACACTTCAGAGGGTGTTCCAACCCATATCCACCCTTTGGATTAACATGCTCAAAGGTTGCTTAATATTGCTACAATACTCAGAGCTGAAATGCAAACAGGCTAACTGAAGGAATTAACCTTTCCACTGCCTGTTCTAACAAGACTGACAGAGGAAAGACCCAGAATTAACAATAGCTGCCAAAGGCCAGGCTATATAACATTGTTTGCAGTTTTTTTATGGTTAACTTTTACTGGCAATCTTTTATTTTTATGGTCATATCTGTTTTATTTATATAAACAATTAAGCAAACTGTCATGCTGCCTATGACCTATAGAATTAGTATGAGGATAACGTTAGTCTGCAGCTGCTACAGCCATTATGTATTCTAATAGAGTACTTATTTTCTTAGTTTTAAGATGATTTTTTTATTTAATGTTTGTTTTACTTTCAATATGAATCATATTGTGGAGTTAATTTTGGTGTTATCATCTGTGGATGTTTTCTATATAGTTTAATACCTTTAAACATGGATGCATACCTAATACCTGGACTAACATTCTGATTTCATTTCCTTACACAGGTATGTCTCTTTTTTTGTAATCTTTCTTTCAATTTAACCCTATCTGCTATTTATATCTTATTAAAAACACCTTGGCATATCTTTCTGATTTGAGCAGGCAAACCGCTCCCTTAATTTTTAGTCAAGTGAATCTGTTTAGAGTATTAAAGTGTTTTCTATCTTGGTGTGCCATATGGCTATGTAACATCTAAAGAGTCAGATAGAAAGTGTCTGTGGAGTTAATTTTGGAGGGGAATTGGAGGTGAACAATACAATAACTAGACTCTGCACTTCAACAACAACAACATGTAACTAAAATTGACTTTCTAAATGCTCTAATAATTTGTACTGTTCCTATCATCAATACTTGACTCTCCTCCTGCATCTCACTGTGCATGCCCTGTAGCTTTTTCTGTTTACTTTTGCCTCATTCCTTTGTAAATGTTTCTGTTCTCTCAAACTTCCCCACTCCCCTCCTATCCACATTTCATCATCTCTCCTCCAATCCACCTATGACTGTACCCATATTCTGCACCATTATTTATACACTTCTCTCCCAACAACTTATTTACCCTCAATAAATAGAACCCCCACAAATTCTCTATTCATGCCCTCTCTATATCTACTCCTTCCTGCTGCTTGAGATATGTCTCCTAATCCCGGACCCAGCCATATATACACCTGCTACTGATGGAGCGGCCGTTATTCGAACAGATCTCGATTTGGAAGTCAATATAATCCCCTAATTCTCCTCTGGTTTTGGCGCGTTATTTTTTTTTTTTAAATGACCGCGGTGCATTAGATGCCCAAAGCAGGGACACCTGCTGTGTGAATGCTACAGTACAGTACGGGCGTCTGCCTTTGTGTAATAGATGCGCAGTAAGAGAGTCTGAATCAGTCACTCTAACTGCGCGCCTCTCACAGGCGATCGCAGAGGTTTTATTAAAATTCTAAAATTACAGTTTTTTAGCAGGGGGTCTCCGGAACTGAACCGCATTGATTTCAGGTCCGGGGACCCCCTACCTCCCCCGTTATGGGGTGCCGGTACACCCGCCATGTTAAAATCCTGTGGGATCAAATCTAACAATGCAGAGGGATACAGTACCGGCACCTCATAACAGGGCCTGAATCTCAGGAAGCAGCGGGTCCCCAAGGCTGAAATCAACTTTGTTTAGCTCGGAAGACCCACTGCTCCCCCACACTAGTATAAAACACCCCCCCTCCAAATAAAAAATCATTACCTTAGCGGGTAGCTGCTAAGGTAATGAAGCTGCTTACATTTTATTTTTATTCATAGTGTGCGAGAGCAGGGGGTCTCCTGAGCTGAACAAAGTTGATTTCAGGACCGGGGACCCCCTACTTCCCGAGTTACAGGCCCAGTTATGGGGTGCCGGTATCCCCGCCATGTTAAAATTGTGGGTCACGTGACCACGGGATTAGAGGGATACGGGCACCCTATAACAGGGCCTGTATCTCAGGAAGTAGGGGGTCCTTGAGGCTGAAATAAACTTTCTTCATCTCAGGAGACCCCCTGCTCACGCACACAATAATTAAAAATTAAAAATGTAAGCAGCTTCATTACATTCTGACACATAATATCTCCAAATAAAAACAGAACTATGCAAATAAAAATAAATCTCATCTCCCAAGAACACAGCACCTACAGTAGGCAAATCAATGTCTAAAATATGGCTATCCAAAAATTAAATTGTACAATCTGTACAGTACTGTACATGATGCAAATAATCTGTGTATCATGTACTGTACACTACAGTATGCCAAGCAATACTCTAAATAAAATAAAATAAATAAAATACCATCAATCAATCCATTCACAAATCAATTACAATCCAATCCAAATCAATTACACAATTCACTATTCAAATCCTAAAAACTAAACAAGTAAACAGAAATAAATTACCATCAATCAACTAATCCAATCCCAAATCAATTACAACACAATCCAAATCAATTGCACAATTCACTATTCAAATCCTAGAAACAAAACAAGTAAACAGAAATAAATTACCATCAATCAACTAATCCAATCCCAAATCAATTACAATACAATCCAAATCAATAGCACAATTCACTATTCAAATCCAAGAAACAAAACAAGTAAACAGAAATAAATTACCATCCATCAACAAAATCTAACCAACAAAAAGCCACTATTAAAAAGCAAGCCCCCCACCTGAAATAAAAATGCATTAAAAAAAAGCAATCAAACATGAGCAATACAATCTTTTATTAGCTCTGTATTATGTATATCCATAGGGACATACTGTACATAAATACAGGAGCAATAAATGAACAACAAAAAAATCAATCACATACACTGGCGACACACTTTATTCGAGCTCGGCTAGTCCCACGAATTCGGGTATACCCGGGTGTATTGAGGTTTGTGACTGTTTTCTGCCCGAGTGCATTGAGGTATTTTCCAAGCAGGGATTGAAGCATTTTATTCCTGCTGGCTGCAATACTGCACAGTATATATATATATACTGCATTACAATTCATGAATTTATGCCATCTGGTAGACACGCAAAGCATTGCAGCCTATTAAATCCTAATCATTATCATTTAACAGATCAGCCGCCCGTCAGCCAGGCATGAACCCAGGCTGGGAAGGCAAACGCAACGGGGCTTGTCAGAGGTGAGGAGCGGCGCATTCCAGGTATCTGCCAGGTACATACTGGGTATTTGCTCGAATAAAGTGTGTCGGTGCAGTACTGTAAAAAAAAAAAAAATCAAAACCTGTACAAGTTAACTAAAATAAATTTCTCTTGTTTACTTACCATTAGATGACCCACTCACCGACTCAGAACAGCATGCTCTCGAACCAATCTACACACAGGAAACAGGAACCCATAAAATAAAAACCAATTTTTATTGGATCCAACTAATTGTCCTGAGGTTCCCAGCTGAAGTTAACCTAGTCAGTGCTGCACTGCAGACTAGACATAGGTTTTCCAGGCATATAACTGGTGGCTTTTGTTTACCCTGTCACATTCCTCCCCTGTTAGTGTGTGGCTGGGGCTACGCACGGCTGAAGCCCGACCATCCACCCCTTCTATAGAAAAGAAGTCAGCATTTGCGTTCTCTTTTCCCTGCCTATGCTGAATCTCAAATGAGAAGGGTTGGAGGGCCATATACTACCTAGTCAATCTAGCATTGGAATCCTTCATGCTATTTAACCACTTTAGTGGAGCATGATCCGTTACCAAAGTAAAATGGACTCCTGCCAGGTAATGCCTCAAAGCCTCGATTGCCCATTTTACTGCGAGGCACTCTTTCTCAATCACTGAGTAGTTTTTTTTCCATTGGGAACAATTTCCTACTCAGGAAAAGGATAGGATGTTCAACTCCCTCAAACTGTTGTGAAAACACTGCCCCTAGCCCTATCTCTGATGCATCTGTTTGCACTATAAAAGGGCTGTTGAAGTCTGGGCTTCTACGGATGGGACCCTCTGATAGACACTTTTTTATGTCCTCAAAGGCTCTCTGAAAATCCCTTGACCACACCACTTGTGTAGGGGCACACATTTTTGTGAGGTCCATTAAAGGGGCTGCCACTTCCGAATAGTTGGGGATGAACCGCCGGTAGTACCCTGCTAAACCCAGCAGAGAGCGTACCTGCGTTTTTGTTTGGGGGGTCAGAACTTCTTTCAGGGCAGCTACCTTGTCGGCTAGTGGCCTTACTTTTCCACCTCCAACTGCATACCCTAAGAATTTGTTTTCCGCTTTACCCAAGGCATATTTCTTAGGGTTGGCTGTGAGCCCTGCCTCTCTTAGAGATTTGAGGACCGCTTTCAGCCTATTTAGATGGGCCCGCCAGTGTTTACTATAAATGACAATGTCATCTAGGTAGGCTGCGGCATAAGTCCTATGGGGCCTCAGTACCTTATCCATGAGTCTCTGAAATGTGGCTGGGGCTCCATGCAGTCCAAATGGCATTGTCACAAACTGATATAAACCCATGGGAGTGGCAAAGGCTGTTTTGCAATTGGACTATTCCTCTAAGGGTATTTGCCAGTATCCTTTTGTAAAGTCCAACGTGGATATATATTCCGCGTTACCAAGGGCGTCAATTAATTCGTCCACCCTTGGCATCGGATATGCATCAAACTTGGATACCGCATTGACCTTTCGGAGGTCCACACAAAATCTTACCTTCCCATCGGGTTTAGGGGCCATAATTAGTGGACTACACCACTCACTGCATGATTCCTCAATCACTCCTAAGTGTAAAATTTCTTGTACCTCCTTCTCTACCGGGCTCTACGACTTTCAGGCAACCTATAAGGACGGGAACGTACTTTTACCCCAGATGCTGTCTCGATTGCATGTGAAATTAAGTTAGTTTGTCCTGGTAAATCAGAAAAAACATCATGGAATTGTGTAATTATTGCAAACAAGTCCCCTTTTTGTTCAGAGGATAACTGTATACCCATTGGGATTTTATCATCACCCACGATGTTCTCCTGTGGGGGTTGAGGACCCAAGTCAGTTTCCTCCTCCACCGGGTGGATGAATAGAGCCTGCTGCCTCTTCCAGGGTTTCAGCAAGTTCACATGGTAAATTTGTTTACCCTTCCTGGACCCTGGTTGAGCGATCTCGTAATTCACATGGGCCCTGCCATTTGGCCAGGAGTTTACTCTCGCAACTGGGTAATAATAACATCACCTGGTCTCCCAGGTGAAACACTGTCATGCGAGCATTCTGATTGTAATGTCTCTCCTGACTGTCCTGGGCTGATCTAAGATTCTCCCTGGCAAAATGGCCGACCACATCAAGGTGCTTCCTAAGGTCTAGTACATATTGCAGGGCATTCTTAGAAGGGGGACTGCTGTTCCTCCCAGGACTCCTTTAGGAGGTCTAGGATACCCCAGGGTTGGCGGCCATAGAGTAATTCAAATGGAGAGAATCCAATGGAGGCTTAGGGGACTTCCCGCACTGCAAACAGCAGAAAAGGGAGAAGTTCATCCCAGGCTCTCTTCTCTGAATCTACAAATTTCCTCAGCATCCCTTTTAGAGTTCGGTTAAATCTTTCCACCAATCCGTCAGTCTGTGGATGGTAAACCGATGTCCGAACAGACTTGACCTCTAGTAACTTTAAGACATCCTGCATCAGTTTAGCCATGAAATTTGTACCTTGGTCTGTCAACATAACCTGGGGAAGTCCAACCCGTGAGAACAGTTCCAACAACTTGTTGGCTACTTGCTTCGCCGTTGCTGTTCTCAGGGGGAACGCCTCAGGATATCTTGTCGCATAATCAACTATGACAAGGATACACCTGTGTCCTTTCGCAGAAGGTTCTAGAGGTCCTACCAAGTCTACCCCAATCTTCTCAAAGGGAACTGACACCAAGGGTAGAGGAACCAAAGGGGCTGGTTTTAGTCCTTTTGGACTAGTTAACTGGCACTCTGGACATGCTGCACATAGCTTAGCAATATCACTATGCATCCCTGGCCAATAGAATCGGGATGAAATACGGTCCAATGTTTTATCCCTGCCCAGGTGACCACACCAAGGGACAGTATGGGCTAGAGTGAACACAGATTTAACAAATGCCTGGGGAACCAATATCTGTCTGGTGACCTCCCCTGTTTGTGTCTGCCTATTCACCCTATATAGGATATACTTTGATAGCTCAAAATTGGGGAATACTATCACCCCTTGTGCATCTAAAATCTGTTCATCAATTTTCACCACCTTTTCATACTGTCTAGCAAGGACTGGGTCTTCCCTTTGTTTCTGGCAAAAGTCAGGGAGGTACAGGTCTGGTAAATCTCCAGGGCCCATATCCCCCTCCCTTTGGCCATCCCCAGCCATCACTTGTGACCTCTGACTACTAGAATGGTCACCTTGAGACCCAGATTTCTGCAACCAGTCCTGTTTGTCCAAGCGTCTTTGCTTCTGAGTCTTTTGAACCCGGTGTCTACTGGGATAAAGGTCTGCCGAGAAGGGGAACAGATTGCCAGGGTTCTCCTGAGCCCTAGAAGGAGGCTCCTCATGAAAGACTGGGGCAATTAGGTCCGAAAAAAATAAAGGCCAGTCCCGACCGAGCACAACGGGGGCAGGGAGCCAAGGAGCGACTCCTACTTCGAGGTAAGCCTCCTGACCTTTTACCTGTAGCCGGATTTTGGCCATCGGATAGCGTTTTACATCGCCGTGTATACATTCTATGCTCCATGGGGAGTCAAAAGAACACACGTTGGGCGGTAACAGTTCCTGGAGGACCAGAGTTTTCCCAGAGCCCGAATATACAAGGGCCTGGACATTTTTTCCCCCAATTGGGGCTGAAAGTAGCCAGGGCTTGTAATTTTCCCCAGTAAAAGCCGAGGCAACGGTTCTGCTGAATGAACAATCCATCAGTGGACAGTCCACATACTGGTGGCCTTGTTGTCTGCAGGCAGAACATGGAGAGGGTTCCCTCGCAATAGGGGACTGTAGATAGCGCTCCACTGGACCGGTTACTGGAGACCAGGCATCTGGTGGGTCCTGTGGGCGACGTCCTCGGAAGTTGTATTGCATTGTATTGTATTGTTTGTCTTTATTTATATAGCGCCATTAGTGTACATAGCGCTTCACAGTAGTAATACATGTGGTAATCAAATAAATAACAGATAATATAAATAACAGATCATGGGAATAAGTGCTTTAGACATAAAAGTAACATTTCGGAAGAGGAGTCCCTGCCCCGAGGAGCTTACATTCTAATTGGTAGGTAGGGAGAACGTACAGAGACAGTAGGAGGGAGTTCTGGTAAGTGCGTCTGCAGGGGGCCAAGCTTTATGTATCGGTGTTCAGAATATCCACAGTGCTACTGCACCGACACACTTTATTCGAGCAAATACCCGGTATGTACCTGGCAGATACCTGGAATGCGCCGCTCCTCACCTCTGACAAGCCCCGTTGCGTTTGCCTTCCCAGCCTGGGTTCATGCCTGGCTGATGGGCGGCTGATCTGTTAAATGATAATGATTAGGATTTAATAGGCTGCAATGCTTCGCGTGTCTACCAGATGGCATAAATTCATGAATTGTAATGCAGTATATATATATATACTGTGCAGTATTGCAGCCAGCGGGAATAAAATGCTTCAATCCCTGCTTGGAAAATAACTCAATGCACTCGGGCAGAAAACAGTCACAAACCTCAATACACCCGGGTATACCCGAATTCGTGGGACTAGCCAAGCTCGAATAAAGTGTGTCGCCAGTGTATTCATATGCTTCTTTAAGCAAGTGTGTCTTAAGGTGGGTCTTAAAGGTGGATAGAGAGGGTGCTAGTCGGGTACTGAGGGGAAGGGCATTCCAGAGGTGTGGGGCAGTCAGTGAAAAAGGTTTAAGGCGGGAGAGGGCTTTAGATACAAAGGGGGTAGAAAGAAGACATCCTTGAGAAGAACGCAAGAGTCTGGATGGTGCATACCGAGAAATTAGGGATGAGATGTAAGGAGGGGCAGAAGAATGTAAAGCTTTAAAAGTGAGGAGAAGAATGGAGTGTGAGATGCGGGATTTGATCGGAAGCCAGGAGAGGGATTTCATGAGGGGAGATGCTGAGACAGATCTAGGAAGAGTAGAGTGATTCTGGCAGCAGCATTTAGCATAGATTGTAGGGGAGACAGGTGAGAGGCAGGAAGGCCAGACAGCAGGAGGTTACAATAATCAAGACGGGAGAGAATGAGGGCCTGAGTCAGAGTTTTAGCAGTCGAACAACAGAGGAAAGGGCGTATCTTAGTTATATTGCGGAGGAAAAAGCGACAAGTTTTAGAAATGTTTTCAATGTGAGGGGCGAATGTGAGAGAGGAGTCGAGTGTGACCCCTAGGCAGCGTGCTTGGGCTACTGGGTGAATGATTGTAGTTCCAACAGTAATGTGGAAGGAGGTAGTAGGGCCAGGTTTGGGAGGAAGTATGAGGAGCTCTGTTTTAGCCATGTTGAGTTTAAGGCCTCGGAGGGCCATCCAGGATGATATAGCAGAGAGATATTCAGAAACTTTGGTTTGTACAGCAGGTGTAAGGTCAGGTGTTGAAAAGTATATGTGTGTGTCGTCGGCATAGACGTGATAATTAAACCCAAAATATGTTATTAGGTCACCTAGAGAGAGTGTGTACAGAGAAAAGAGAAGAGGTCCCAGGACAGAGCCCTGTGGTACCACCACAGAGAGATTAATAGAAGAGGAGGAGGTGTTAGCAGAAGAGACACTAAAAGTACGATGGGAGAGGTAGGATGAGATCCAGGATAGAGCTTTGTTCCGAATACCTAGAGTATGGAGAATGTGGAGGAGAAGACGGTGGTCCACTGTGTCAAATGCTGCAGAGAGGTCGAATAATATGAGCAGAGTGTAATGACCTCTGTCTTTGGCAGCATAGAGGTCGTCAGTTATTTTAGTGAGGGCTGTTTCGGTGGAGTGAGCAGTGCGGAAGCCAGATTGTAGAGGGTCTAAGAGAGAATAGGTGTTGAGAAAATGGAGCAAGCGAGAGAATACAAGACGTTCAAGGAGTTTAGAGGCAAAAGGCAGGAGGGAGACAGGTCGATAGTTAGAAAGACAGGTAGGGTCAAGCTTGCTGTTTTTGAGTAATGGTATGACTGTTGCATGTTTGAAGGAGGATGGAAAGGTTCCAGAGCAGAGGGAGGAGTTAAAAATGTGTGTAAGCGTAGGGATTATAGTAGGAGCTAGAGGTTTTAGGAGATGGGAGGGAATGGGGTCAAGTGGGCAAGTGGTAGAGGGAGAAGAGGCGATCAACAGCGACACATCCTCCTCTGAGACAGTGGAAAAAGAGTCAAGGAAGGCAGGAGGAGAGTTAGGAAGAGGTGTAGATGGGGGGAAGAAACAGAGGGGATGTTCTGCCGTATGGATTCCACCTTTTCCTTAAAATAGTCAGCAAAGTCCTGAGCGGAGATGGAGGAAGGAGAGGCAGCTGAGGGTGGTTTGAGTAGAGTATCAAAGACAGAGAACAGTCGGCGTGGGTTAGACTTGTGCATGTTGATTAGTGCAGAAAAGTAGGCTTGTTTAGCTTGCGAGAGGGCAGAGTTGAAACAGGATAGCATAAATTTGTAGTGAAGGAAGTCTGCGAGAGTATGAGACTTCCTCCAGAGGCGTTCAGAGGAACGAGTGGAGGAATGCAGCATGCGCGTGTGGGAATTTAGCCAAGGTCTAGGGTTAGAAGGGCGAGGGCGGCAGAGAGAAAGCGGGGCATGTAGATCAAGAGAGGAGGATAAGGCAGAGTTTTAGTTCCTGACCAGGTTGTCAGGGTCTGTAGCAGAGCTGAGAGAGGAGAGGGAGGAGCGTAAAGTGGACTCAAAGTCAGGTAAGTGAATAGAGCGCAGGTTTCTGCAGAACCAGGGGGTAGATGGAGGTGGAGAAGGGGAGAAGCGAGATAAAGAGAATGAGATGAGATGATGGTCAGAGAGTGGATAAGGGGAAATGGAAAAATCAGAGAGAGAGAAAATTTTAGTGAAAACCAGGTCTAAGTAGTGGCCATCCTTGTGGGTGCTGGCTGCAGTCCACTGTTGAAGGCCAAAAGAAGAGGTAAGAGAAAGAAAGCGGGAAGCCCAAGAGAGATAGGGGTCATCAATGTGGCAATTGAAGTCCCCAAGGAGAAAAACAGGGGAGTCTGAGGAGAGAAAGAAAGAGAGCCAGGATTCAAAGTGAGAGAGAAAGGCAGAAGGGGGATGAGTAGAGGTAGGTGGGCGATAGATGACCGCCACATGAACAGGGAGAGGAGAGAAGATCTGGACAGTGTGAGCCTCAAAGGAGGGAAAAGCAAGAGAGGGGGGAATAGGAAGGGTTCAGTAATGGCAGAGAGAGGAGAGCAGGAGCCCCACGCCTCCACCCCTGCCATCAGGGTGCGGAGTGTGGGAGAAGGAAAGGCCATCGTAGAAGAGGGCAGCTTCCAGAGCAGAGTCAGACTGAGTGAGCAAGGTCTCAGTTATAGCAAAGAGAAGCAGGGAGTGAGAGAGAAAGAAGTCATGCACAGAGAGGAACTTGTTAGAAAGAGAGCGTGCGTTCCAAAGAGCACAGGAGAATGGGAGAGAGGAGGTAGGGTGGCAGGGGATGGGTTTTAGGTTGGAGGGGTTGACACCAGAAGGAGTAGAGGTTGCAGTTGGCAGGCAAGGACGAGCACATGTAGGAATAAGGCAGGGACCAGGATTGGGAGAGATATCCCAAGAAGCAAGGAGGAGAAGCATGGATAGAAAGAGGATGTGTGAAGAGGATTTGTAGGGGTGTTTTTTAGTGCAGGGGATATAGCTGTGTGGTGTCAGAGGACGCAGGTAAGAAAGGAGTTCATGTGAACTGAGAAGTGATGAAGGAAGGAGAGATGGAGATATATGAATGGAGTTAGAGACATACTGCTGCGGCCAAGTTTATTCGAGCATTTGCCCGTTCTTGGCCGCAGCAGTAGCCTGGCGCGCGCCCGAGGGTGACGGGCGCGCGCCGAAGCAGCGGAAGAGCGCCCTCCGATCGGGGCGCTCTCCCTACCGCTGCCGGGTCCGCCGGGTCCCCCGGAACCCCCTGCCACCGTCCCGCGATCGCGGGACACCAGGGCTCCCTCGGGGAGCCCTGGACGCGCGTGCAGGGGGCGCAGGCTCCCGAAGACGCGTGACAGCGCGTCTATGACGCGCGGCACGCCGAGGGGCGGCCACTAGCAAGCCGGGAAATCTCCCGGCTTGCGGTACCGGCCACACTTTAATAAAGTGTGTCGGTAGTGTACTGAGGCTGGTAAAAAGAAGTGCATAATTTGAGAAGAAGTGAAGTCACAGCAAATATAAATGTTAAAGTCAGCATCACAGCAGTAATGATGCAGTCTGGTATAGATGATATCCTCCTTTCCAGCGTAGTTCAAATGCAGGAATCAGGGCCAGTTGGGGTGTCCACTTCTTCCTCACTTCTTTTGAACTTCCTTTTAAACTTCATTTGTTCAGTAGTCATGCCACTTATAATGGGCCACTTGGATAAGGGCTGCAGGCAGACTAGCTGTTCTGACTGGGTTTATATAGGCCTAAAAGTCACATGACAGTGTTGTTCTGTCTGCTTAATTAGCACATCCGAGGCACATTCAAACAAATAGTTTTCTACACAGGGTGTTCCCTGCCTAGGTGGCAACACTTAATTTGATTAGGGGTAGACAGAAATCAGCATTCAAATATGGATTTTACCTAGCATTGGATCACTTGCATATACTACAGGCATACCCTTGTTTAAGGATACTTACTTTAAGTACATTCACGAGTAAGTACATCTCGCTTAATAGGCAAACGGCAGCTCACGCATGCGCCTGTCAGCACGTCCTGAAAAGCAATACCGGCTCCCTAACTGCACCGAAGCTGTGTGCAAGCGGGGAGACTATAGAGCCTGTTACACATGCGTTATTTACATCAGTTCTGCACGTATATGATGATTGCAGTACAGTACATGCATCGATAAGTGGGAAAAGGTAGTGCTTCACTTTAAGTACATTTTCGCTTTACATACATGCTCCGGTCCCAATGCGTACGTTAATGCGGGGTATGCCTGTATATAATACACACAGCAGAGGCTTCAATGAGGATATAGAGATGGATTTTACCTAGCATTGGATCACTTGCATATACTATATAATACACACAGCAGAGGCTTCAATGAGGATTTAGAGATGGATTTTACCTAGCATTGGATCACTTGCAAATACTATATAATACACACAGCAGAGGCTTCAATGAGGATTTAGAGATGGATTTTACCTAGCATTGGATCACTTGCATATACTATATAATACACACAGCAGAGGCTTCAATGAGGATTTAGAGATGGATCTTACCTAGCATTGGATCACTTGCATATACTATATAATACACACAGCAGAGGCTTCAATGAGGATTTAGAGATGGATTTTACCTAGCATTGGATCACTTGCATATACTATATAATACACACAGCAGAGGCTTCAATGAGGATTTAGAGATGGATTTTACCTAGCATTGGATCACTTGCATATACTATATAATACACACAGCAGAGGCTTCAATGAGGATTTAGAGATGGATTTTACCTGAGGAGAGAAGAAGGATAAGATCCATTAGGGTATGAGTTCCTTCCTTTTAAACTTCAGTTGTTCAGTAGTCATGCCACTTATAATGGCCACTTGGATATGGGCTGCAAAGTTCCTCTCATTTTGCGACGAGCTGACATCCGGAAGGAGATGAGGGTCTCTGCGGGGACCAGCATTTGGACTCCGTCCTTGCTGGAACGACTGCTCCTTCCGTTGGACTTGGCGGTTCCGTGACGGGCCGTAGGTTCCCCATTGATCCGACCTCCCTCTTTGGGCGTCCGCAAGTGCCGGTGGAGTCGGGTCCAGGACACTCGCCTGCTGCTCAGCCCCAAGGAAGTTCTCCACGGGTCGGACCGCCAAAGGTAGGGTTTCAGCAGCGTGGCGTTTTACCCATGAGCGTGCTGCAGGGGGTATTATTTGTAGAAATTGTTCCAAAACCACCTGCTCAAGAATTGCCTCCTTAGTGCACTCCTCTGGTTGTATCCAGCATGTACACAAGTCCAATAATCGCTGAGCGAGGACCCGGGGTCTCATCTTAGCGGTGTACTTCATGTTCCGGAACTGCTGCCGGTAGATCTCTGGGGTCAGACCTAAGCGATCCAGTATGGCGGCTTTTACTTGTCGGTAGTCCATTGCCTGGTCTGTAGGGAGGCCCTGATATGAGGCCTGGGCTTCTCCTATGAAGAGCGGGACCAAAGCAGTTGCCCAGCGATCTGCAGCCCAGCCCTGAGCTTTGGCGACTCTTTCAAATGTCAGTAAAAAAGCCTCCGGATCCTCGTTCGGAGCCATTTTCCTCAAGGAGTATCAGAGGTCTGCTGGCCAGTTCTGCAACGGCAGACCCTTGTAATTGGGTCAGCAGCTTGGCAATCCGCTCATCCTGTGCTGCTTGTAGTCTTTCATCTCTCTCCGCTTGCAGCCGGGCCTGTTCCTGCATTAACAGTCCCTGCTGTTTTGTCTGCTCCTGCATTAACTGTCCCTGCTGTCTGGTCTGTTCGCACAGAAAGTCTTTCAAAAGTTCTTCAATTCTTGTGTGTGTGTGTGTGGCCCTTTAACTGCAGGAGCCTTTTGAAAAAAACCTTCCCAATTCTTGACACCATATGTTGCAGGGTACATGCAACTACACACATGGGTTTCTTGACAAGGCTTATTTATTTAGCCTTGCAAAATATACAGCACACAAAACAAAAATAGCTTTTTTCAGCAACCAAAGGAAAATGGCTTTTCTTTAGCAGACAGACAAAAACAGTTTCTCTTTAGCAGACAGTGTATATGGCAGTTGCCCTTTCCCATGCAGGGGACAGACAGTTCACAATTAATCTACTTTTCTAATCAGACCTTGTATCAGGAAACTCTTTAGCAATCTCTTAAGCAGCTTACTCCCCACTCCTCAACTGACCGTCTCCATGTGTTTACAGCCTGGGTTTTAACACACCTTGATTAGCCAGCTGGGATCCAACTAATTGTCCTGAGGTTCCCAGCTGAAGTTAACCTAGTCAGTGCTGCACTGCAGACTAGACATAGGTTTTCCAGGCATATAACTGGTGGCTTTTGTTTACCCTGTCACAACGTCATTTAAAGGAAATGACGCCAGTCAATCAGAATGGCTGTGCTTCATTTGCCTTTAATATGATGTCATCAAAAGAAAGATTGCCGCTGTAGGAGGACATGTGCAGAGGTACACAATGGAGACTGTTGTAAGGTGAAATTATAAGAAGGCTTTATTGTGCCTGTCGCTTAAAACAGCAAAAAAACAACATAAGCGAAATAGTGAGCCAAACAAAGAAAACCTATCTCTGCTTTGGAGACTATTTACACATGTAGCTTAGCCCTCTCTGACTGGGTTGGTTAGCTAGGCTCTTTTCCAGCCCCAAATCATGGAGACATTTATCAATACACAGACCTAGATGATAGTCTTATATGAAAAAGTCTTATCTGTTAGCTGGGCTGCTGTAGGGGAAGCTTCTCTGCTCTCCTTGATCCGCACTCTTGTGTGCACAGAAAATGTCAGGCTCCAGGTTAGAATCTTGTCTCTTTGTCTTGTGGTCAGCTTGTCGCTCAAGATATCTGCCCTTCCTTGGTTCAGCCCAGTTGTGGACTAAGGAATCTCTGCTCTGTCTCCAAAGTTCAGCTCAGGTGTGAGCAAAGGAGTCTCACTTCCTGTCTCAAAAGACAGGCTTTTCTAAGCAATCAGGCAGGTGGTGTTAGTTAATTGCCTACCAGCAGTTAACCACCACACATTTGTGAACAGGGATAAGTCCCCTGTTACAGCCGCCCTCACATGGTACGGTAGCCAATCAGAGCATGGGATTTACATTAAGTTCAGTTGTTAAGTATGAAACAATGTTACCGTTCTTTACGTTGTACTTTGCAGATTCTACAATCTTTTATTTCAGCAATGCAACCTGGAATAACAATGTCTGAAACCTTTGTAGGCGTATACTGAAGTGCACCACCAGAGTGGGAAAGACATCTAAATCTGCTTTTAAGCACTCCAAATGTCCTTTCTATTAGAGACCTTGTAGCTATGTGGGTCACATTGAATCTTTGCTCTGCTTGTGTTTGTGGATTGGCCAGTGGTGTTAACAGTCATGGTCTGATCCCGTATCCAGAGTCACCTAATGAACAGATGAAGATGAAAATGTTAACACATTGCAACGTTGTATAAAACATTTTAATGACACAACATTCTTTCATGCAGTCACGTACAGTGTGTTAGATATTTCTTATTCAATATAGGTGTACGTCTCCATAACATGCGAATATATGGACACATGTATTCATATGTGTTAGTGAACATATTTTAATATTCCATTCGTTTATGCCAAATCCCATCCTAATATAATGTTACAGTACATGTAATTTGTCAAGGAAACATCAGTTGTGGGCAACCTTTTCTGTAGCTATGTTGCTTTTACGAGATTTGTCAGGTTCTATGACATGTGATGTCTTATGTTCATACATTCATACTTTAATGGAATTCATAAGATTTGCATTTTTGCGAAGTTCTTCTTCATATTTCTATGTCATCAGTCTGAATATCAAAACATTCTATTAGCGTTATAACTATGGCTATATTTTGTAATATAGAACTACCATACTGTAACCAAATTGTACGGCTGTGCAATTTAAATTAACACCAATTAAACACTGCTATAACTAATATTATGTAGGGATTTGAAAGTTTATTTTTGGGATCTGGTTGTTGGCCATATCGATTTAGCACCTCTTCCACGACGCTTTCGCGATGATCTGACAATCAAGACTTTTTGGGGTACACTACCGATTAGTTCTGACTGTGGCTGGTTTTCTTGATCATTAAGAATGGATGAGGTCTGTGGCTGTTGTGCAGCTTCTAGATTACTTTGTTGTTGTGGCTTATGCTCACCGGGACTAAGTTCAGTTGTGTCCTTTTGCTGCAGATCATGTTTACATGTACTTTTTGGTGCCTCAGCGTCAGCTTCATTTACTTTTAAAGAATCAATATTTGCCAAATTTTTCCCTTCTTGTACGGACTGTTGTGTCTGGTGATGGTAATTGAAGTACATTTGTTGTGGTGCCATTTGCGGATAAGGTTCATAAGATGCATGTAGTAGATGTGGTGGCTGCTGATGTCGGTAAGGCTCACCAAAGTGATGTTGTGGCTGCTTTGGATATGGTTGCCACAAATATTGTCCTGACTGCTGCTATGAGGATTGTAATGTTTAGGGGCTGCCTAGTGCGTGCTGGGGGTAAACATGGACATTAGGTGTGTGTAACAATTGTTGGTGTGGGTAATAAGGAACCTGTTGTGCGTGTGTATGCTCTGCTAAGCTTGCAGATGTTTCATCATGCCCCTTATGTTGGATGGATTGTGTAATTGGGGCAAGTTGTGTCAATGGTGGGGTGGGAACAATTGAGTGTTGAACAGAAGTCTGTAAAGTCCCAGTACATGAATAATCTGTGTTTGGAATGTTAATTTGTTGTGTGCAACTTGGCCAAGGTGTCTTTACAGAGTGTTGTATACTTGTTGACACAGGGGGAATTATATGTGGTGATGAGAGTTGACGTTAGTTTGTCGGAGAATGGCCTACTGATGTTTGTGTGGAGAACACAGGTGAATCGAATGTTCCCATGTTAGAAGTAGGCCTTCCTGCAGAACAATCGGTTTTGCTGGCACGCCAACGGTTGTGTTCGATGAAACTTGCAGCTACAGTATGGATTGCATAGAACGATTCAGATTTTTCAGCTCTACAGTATTGTCATGCAATATGTCTTTGATGCAGCTGATTTCTGCTATCATTTTCTCCTGCACCTCCATCATTTCCTGATGCCAGGTAATGTGGCTCTGCAGCAAACTATTTTCGGCAAGCTCTATTGCAGCAACAGTATGTTGTGAGATGACAAGAGGTGCATTGGTTGGTCTATCATTTCTTGAAAGTGGATCACTAAGCTCTGCACTATGTAATGATAAACCCGGAGATTCATCAAGTCCAGAAATCAGACTAGGAGAGGGAACATCTATGTACATAAAATGATGACACTATTAACAACGTGTTAATGTCGTTGTGTATTGTACATGCTAAGTATGCATGAGCTGTACATGAAATGTACAACAATTCTGTGATATTTGAAATGATTACATATGGTATTATAATTATATGTATGTGTTGTTTATTAACATAGAATGCCTGAGAGAACTATACTATTTTTCTTAACTGTCAGTTATGAACACAATTGTAGCACTTACCTATCACCATATGTTAGTGCACACGTCTCGATTATACGGATTAACACATTTATAAGTAGATAATATTTCTAGTCACAGAATACTGCCTTTTCGGACTGTCAAGTTACAATACGTTTGGTTACAGTCAAAAATGTAGACAGAGGTTGTTAATGAAACACTGACCTTCGCTAAGTTCAGCTTGAAGTGTTGCTGCTGTCTGTTTGCCTGTGCCAATGCATGCATGTTGTTCTTCTGAATTGAGAGACCAAACAGTAAATATGACATATAAAGATATGTTACTACAGTATAAGATGTGACGCGATGAACTTTTTATTTTTAAACAATGGTATGTAAGCAAGTGGTCCAAATATATAGTTAAACAGAATGTTACGATTGAGTTTTATTAAATGGCAACGCTGCATTTTGAACATTGCTTGTGTATATTATGTTTGCTCTTTATTGCATTCACTATGTATCCATATAGTATGTGTACGACATATGTAATTAACGCGTACTGTACTGTACGTACAGTAATCTTCCATTGCTAACCATGCATCATCGTTACTGTTTTAGTAAAGTACAGCACTACTATAGTAACACACTGAATCGCATGACAGTTCGTAAACACAGAACATTTATGTCACGTTCAATGTCAAGGGGGTGTGTCTTCAGTAGTATAAACTTTGCAGATTGCAACTTCCATTTTGATACATGATCTATTTGCTCATTTATCATGATTTCATCAGTATATGTTGATCTGTAGATTTTTAGCACATAACATACACGAAGCACGAAAAGATACGTTGTTACAACCATCATTTTGATGTATGATCGACACATTAAAGTGATGACGGTTACAATTGCTACGTAGCGATTTTTTCCGGGCAAATCTAATACATGTTAACTACACACTGGGGAATGTTTGTTCTGCCGTTTCTTTGTGAAGTTCTGTTCGGAATATTATTTTTAAATTCATTGAAGAGGCATTCAGCAGCGACTATTGTGAAATGTATGTTTTCTGTTTGTGTCACTTTTCTTTAAAAGTGGTATCTGAGAATGTAGCATTAATGGTGTTAATTTTTCCTTTCACACTATGGTAACTGTTATCTTAATAGGAATGGTTACAATAACATAAGCAACGACACAGTATTTCAGGACGTGTTCATGTACATGCTATACAGTAGGTGCCATAGATGGCAAACTTCATGCAATAACTTTGTTTGTACACGTAAAGACAGTTAATAGTTATCGTGTACATTTGTCTATGTCCTAGGTTTGCATGAACATAGGGTAACATGAAGGCGGAATTGTGTATATGGTATGTCGTGCAATGTTTACATGGCATTCACTTGTTACTGGAGAATAATATGGAGTACAATTACATGTAAGTATACATGCTATATGCATATGTTAGTTACACATCTCCAATCTCTTCATGACCGAAACACAGTTACGCTGGTGAATGTATAGCTAATTAATGACAATGCATAATGGAACAACAAAAAATAAATTGTTGTTCATATACTGACCTTGTGGATTAGTATCAACATATATACCAATGTGAATTTAATTAACACACAAACCAGGCAAGCTCAAATGCCCACACCCACCTAATCTTGACTATATGTAATGCCACATAGAGTGCCACTGGGCTGTGGCACATGAATATAGCAAATGACAGGGGGTGCCTAGTGCTACATCCAAATGACAAAACATACATGGTAATAATTACAAGAAATAATGCTTCAGTACTAATAATAATGCTAATACTAATAATAATAAAATATGTTTTTTTTGTTAGATATTTTGGCCAAAGCATCATAAGCCTGCACACCAAATCGTCAAGGTAAACCATAATAAGTGCAAGTCCTACACTACACTGCATTTGTTCCCTATACCTCTGTATGAGGGGAAGAACCATAATAGATTCCTTACCTGCAGCAATATGAGATCCACCATTAAAAAGGGGGAGGTGACGTGAGCTCTGGGGGAGATGCCACAACCTCCATACAACTAATTCCAGTCAGAAATTAATTAACACACAAACCCAGCAAGCTCAAACGCCCACACCCACCTAATCTTGACTATATGTAATGCCACATATAGTGCCACTGGGCTGTGGCACATGAATATAGCAAACGACAGGGGGGGCCCAGTGCTACTTCCAAATGACAAAACATACATGGTAATAATTACAAGAAATAATGCTTCAGTACTAATAATAATGCTAATACTAATAATAATAAAATATGTTTTGTTTGTTAGATATTTTGGCCAAAGCATCATAAGCCTGCACACCAAATCGTCAAGGCAAATCATAATAAGTGCAAGTCCTACACTACACTGTATTTGTTCCCTATACCTCTGTATGAGGGGAAGAACCATAATAGATTCCTTACCTGCAGCAATATGAGATCCACCATTAAAAAGGGGGAGGATAGTGTAGGACTTGCACTTATTATGGTTTACCTTGACGATTTGGTGTGCAGGCTTATGATGCTTTGGCCAAAATATCTAACAAAAAAAACATATTTTATTATTATTAGTATTAGCATTATTATTAGTACTGAAGCATTATTTCTTGTAATTATTACCATGTATGTTTTGTCATTTGGATGTAGCACTGGGCACCCCCTGTCGTTTGCTATATATACCAATGTCCCTATCCCCGGGCAATCCTTCAACAAGAATTGGAAGCAGTTTTTCCTTTAACTGTTCCTCCAATTGTGTCAGCCTTAGATTGGCAGCTGGTGGTCCACCGCCTGTGCCTGAGGCATGTACATGTTGTTTCTGCACTTTTTCCTTTAATTTACGTTTAATGTCATCAAACCTCTTACGGCAGTTTTGATAAGTCCTTGCCTGATTCCCACAGGCTGAGACTGACATGATGATTTTGGCCCACAAGCCCTTTCTTATAAGTGAACTTGTCCTGCCTGCCATGCAAAACATTACACATTCAAGAAATGCACAGACTAATTAAAATACAAGTTATGTTCAATAACTTATGGTCGTCATGTTATAACCCAATTAACTTTTGATGTGCGCTACTATGTACATGTTAAATGAACATGAACACAAACATGATATATTTAACAGAGATTGTCAACAAAGTATACATTCCTGCCTTTTATAACAGTGCACATTTTTATATCATTACTTTCAGAATTCTTTGAAACAAAGAAAAACCCGGGCGCTCCCTGATTAAGTTCTTAAGAACAGGGGCAATGTGACAATGAAATTTACAACCTTATAAACAAAGGTCCCCTCTGGTATGTCTTCTTGTCCTATGGCTCAGACCCCAATAGGATCCTTATCCAGGATCCTTATTTGTACAGGGATATAGAGAGAAAAAAGAGGGAGCACAGGTTGAAGAATTAGGGGTATCTAGAGTATCTAAATAGATATTTGTGGGTGTGCTTGAAAGATATATTAAATCACTTACACGGCCTTGTGTAAATGCTCTCACAGCAAGGTTTACTTGTCTTAGTGTTCTCTTGGTCGGTTGCCTTCTTCTTTTCAGGACTTGGTTTTCTTTCTGGATATCTTCAACAGTCCTCGGCTTACAATGAGGATGTCTCCCTCGGAGTGAACAGATTGAAAAACAGTGGTTTAGAGCGGAATACAGACAGTATTGATAAAGTCCAATATTTTAACTCTAAATGCATATATATATATAAAGGCAGTAATTACTGCCAGCACTCACACGGGCTAGTGTGAGTACAATCCTAGGGGAAGGTGTCTTTTTATCCAAATTTGGTCTTTACACGTAGTGATCTATAGGTGTAATAAGGGTCTGGTGTGTAATGATATATATAAATCAAATAATACTCACACGGCCTTGTGTGAGTAGATACACATCAAGGTATCTTTATCTTGAAAGTCTCCTTTTCTTCTTTTCAGGTTCTTGATCTTCTTCCTGGTTTTCTTCGGTGGTCTTCAACTTTCAGTGTGGTAATCCCCCTCGGTGTGAACAAATTGGAAAACAATTGTTAGTGGGGAAACATCAGCATAATTCTGTGGTAACCCACTAGAAAAGCCCAAGCAGATACGTAAAAGCAGCAAAATGCTGCAGGCACTCACACGGGCAAGTGTGAGTGCAATCCTAGGGGAAGGTATCTTTTTTCTGTTGGTGTCTTTAAATCTGGTGCCCTGTAAGGGGAATGGTGATCTGATATGTATAGATCTATAAAAATAAAAATAGAAATAAAAATGATACTCACACGGCCTTGTGTGAGTAAATGCACATCAGGGTATCTTTAACTTCTTTGTGATACTGATAGTGTTAATCTCCAAGTGGGCCAGTGTAGGTAGATGACCCCTCCTTGGTGTAGATGTGAAATTGAACACTGTCACGATTTTCGTGGACTACAACAAAATTTATTATAAAAAGCTCTAAAAACAAAACATATATAAAAACAATAGGAAAGATGCATAAAAAGAAAAAGCCAGCCGTCTAAAGGAAATTGCTCGTGGGTCTCGTGGAGCGCAGCTAACTTGCTCCGCGTCCGGATATAGTGTTGCCTCCTCTCAGATCCACTCCTTGACGGTGGCTGTGCTGGGTCAAAATTGCCTAGTGGTGAGAGCAACGCGTCTCGACTTTTGGTCTTCCTCAGGCTCCGTAGTTTGGGGTTAAGGTTCATGGCAGATATTTATATTGATGTCAGCCAATCCCCATTCTACTTTAGGCAATGTCCTCTGTTGTTCAATTAGAACTAATGAGTGCTGTATGATGCACTCCGTTTTCTACTTCGGTATGTCATAGTAGATAAATAATTAAATAAATTGACGCATTCACTGGTTAGAAACTCGAACGTTCATACATATGAATGAAATCATAGTTAAGAATAAAGTTAATACATAACATAGAAAGCAATTAGTGACGTGCTCTACATAAAGTGTGAAATGATATGTGATATACCAAATAAATCTGAAGATGCCTGCGTGATTAGTAAATGCTGATTATTCCATCTGTGACTGGGATAAAATTCCATGAGTGATTAATGTGCATGTAATATTTCTAAGGTGTTTTTTGTGAATGGTTAAGTAAATGAATGTTTTTATACATTATGATTAATAAATATATATATACGACAGTGGGCTTGGGTGTCTGTGTTCCTTATTATACTTATTATAAAGTGTTAAGTGAGGTTTTAGTGAATGAATATGTGCTTATTAGCACACTAATTTTTAGTGAACGTTCTAGATAAAAAGGATAAAACTCAAAATGTGTTTTCACATAAAATAGATGGAAATAATCCATATTCATATTGTAGCCTTGTAGTGCCATAGAGAGTTTACATTTTAAACAAATGTCTTAAAATGATATCTTATATAAGTATAAATATATTTCAATATACACTATCATATTTTAATGAATTCGTGCTAAACTATTACTTGAAACATCAAATATTCTATTGCACTCAATAGTGCAGTTTTTGATACTCTATATATTCAGAATATATTGTATCATGAGATTCTAAAGAATGTAATCTTGAACTTATTTATTCCTCATATGGTGGAGGGTGATATCATATACCCTGTTTATACAAACATTGTCAGCCTATTCTTTAAAAACATTTCTAGTATAGTATACAATCTTAGACAAATATATTAAAAACGAATCCAATACACAGTTTATATTTTAAAAATGTAGTCTGATATACTTTTATACAGTGTAATCGTGTTGTAAACTAAAGCACCCAATATAGTGTTAAAATGACTATAGTAGTCTTTTAGACTGCTATATATAACCTTAAGCATCTATTATATCATGTCATTTCACAATGTGGTTGTGTACATACTTAGAGCATACAGTTTTATCGTACAGTTTCAACTTGTATATTAAAATTGAAGAATTTTTGTTTGATATCGTTGGTGAGTGATATCTGTAAAGAAGATCAGAAATGATAATAGTGAATTCACATGTGTGGTATTGTGATGTAAATAAATGGCGGGTAGGGGGTGGTGGGAGGGTGAGGGGAGACGGGGGGGGGGGAACTTTGGGAAAGATCTAGGGAAAGAGAATGAAGGGTAATGCTGAATGGGGAGAGACGGGGGATACTGGAGCTTAAATAAATGACCCCAGGTCTATATCTATATTCAGACCTTTTGGGGTCAAGGTTTTAAGTTTATATATCCAGTATGTTTCTCTTTGACAGAGTTTCCTTAGTCTATCTCCGCCTCTCCAATGGGGGTCTACCCTTTCTATTCCCTTGAATGTTAGGCCTTCTGGGTTTCCCCCATGATGTAAACTAAAGTGTCTGGAGACGCTGTGTGTTAACACCTGTTTACGAATGTTGCCCATGTGTTCCAATATGCGCACAATCAGGGGCCTGGAGGTGCGTCCAATATATTGGAGACCACGTGGGCAGGCAAGAAGGTAAACAACGTAATCCGTTCGGCAACTAATTGCTTGTTTAATTTTGAATTCTTCTTTTGTTATATGTGAATTAAAAGCTGCCTTGTCACCTTTCTTTACCTGTTTGCAGGCCTTACAACTGATGCAATTAAAAAAAAACATCGGTGGGGGTAACCAATTTTGACTGTTTTCTTTTATTTCTTTCCGGAAGGTGCTTGGCGCTAATTGTGCTTTGATGCAAGGGGCCTTTCTGAAAATTACTTTTGGGATTGGCGGGATGTGCCCCTTTAAAATTGGGTCCATTTGGACGACGTGCCAGTGTTTTTGTACTATTTTTTTTACTTTAGCAGCATCCGAGCTGTAGGTCGTAATGAATGCTGTAGAAAAGGGGGTATCAGTTCGTTTGATTGTTGGTTTTAGCAGAGTTTCCCTTGGGATCAAGTTGATTTGATCCACTGCTTTATTTAACAACTGTTGTTCATAGCCTCTTTCCAGAAAACTATCTTGTAGTGTGTTTGACTGTTCTTTGAAAACCTCTATGTCAGAGCAATTCCTCTTAATCCTCCTAAATTGACCATTGGGGATATTGCTAAGCCATCTTGGGTGATGGCAACTTGATGTTAGTAGGAAATTGTTTGCATCTGTTTTTTTAAAATATGTTTTAGTTTTAATTTCACTATTTTCTACATAAGTGGTGAGGTCTAAAAAGTTGATAGTATTAAAACTGTATTCTGAGGTAAATTCCAAATTCACTGTATTGTCGTTTATATATATAATGAACTCTTTCAGGTCCTCTTCGCTCCCTTTCCATATGAACAAGACGTCGTCTATGTAGCGATGCCATGAGACCAAGTTTGCACTGAAAGGGTGGATGGACCAAATTGTCTTTTCTTCCCAATCTGCCATAAAAATGTTCGCAAAACTGGGTGCAAACTTGGTCCCCATCGCAGTGCCACATAGCTGGAGGAATATTTCGTCATTGAACCAGAATACGTTGTGCTTCAAGATAAAATTAATACTGTCTAGTATAAAGGTTCGTTGTTCATCCCTGATGGTAGTATCTTTTGAGATTATATTATCAATTGCCCTGATGCCATCTGAGTGGTGGATGCACGTGTACAAAGATTTGACGTCACACGTGGCAAGCATAAAACCATTCTGCCATTCTATCTCCCCCAAAATGTTCAGAACTTGCATTGTATCTTTAAGGTATGATCTACCCTTAATGGCATACTTCTGGAGGAAGACATCCAGGTATTCGGATAGATTCTGTGTAAGGGAGCCGATACCCGATATAATCGGTCTTCCTGGGGGTGCCTCTAAACATTTGTGTATCTTTGGTAAAAAATAAAAAATGGGTAAGATAGGTTTATCTCTATGAATATACCCCCATTCTTTCTTGGTCAATATACCAATTGTTTTCCCCCTGTTGAGTATTTCATCTAGTTCCCGTTTATGGTTTGGGGTTGGGTCTCTGTTTAATTTTTGATATGTTTTATCGTCCCCAAAAATTCGTCCTGCTTCATGTAAATAGTAATCGGTGTCCATCACTACCACTCCTCCACCTTTATCGGCTGGTTTGATAGTGATGGATCTATCCTCCGTTAGCGTTTTGAGCGCCTCTTTTTCCTCCTTGCTGAGGTTGTCCCTATGATGTTTCTTTTGTTCTGTTAGTTCCTCTAGATCCTTTGAAATCAGTTGATGAAAAACTTCTAAAAAATGTCCCTTGCTGTTGCTTGGGTTAAAATTGGATTTCTCTCTCAAATCTGAGTGTACGAAATTAGTCTCTGGGTTTTCTGTTGGAGGTATAATTTCGCATGCCCCTACTACTTCCCTACTCTGGGCATCTTTATTGAGAAAGAATCTTTTCATAGTTAATTGTCTAAGAAATTTATTGGCGTCTAAAAATGTGGTAAAACCGCTGCTTTAGTAGTGGGCGCAAAATTCAGGCCTCTAGCTATTACACTTAGTTGATTTTTAGTGAGTATTTTTTTACTTATATTAAAAACTCCCTTTACTTCATTTGTTTCTTTTTGTTTCCTCCTTCTGCCTTTTTTTCCTCTCTTTCTCTTTTCCCTAGTTGTCTCTCCTCTGTGTTTATGTCTATCAGAGGATCGTACCTGTTCTTTGTTGCCGTGGGGTGTGGAGGGCTTTGTTCTAAAAAAGCTACACCAGCGTTTTGTTTTGTTCTTTCCCATACCGGGCTTCTGATTGGGGATCTACTGGCGTATATCCTGCTCTCTCTTTCTCTATCTTTAGGTTTTGATCTTTCTCACCTATCTCTGTATTCCTCTCTTTCATTTCTCCTCTCTGGTGGGTCTTTTCTATCTTCTCTTTCTCGTCTATATTCTCTCTCATGATGATTTCTCCATTCCCAGTCCCTATGCCTTTCTTGACTGCGGTTATCCCTTCTATGATGGTAACTCCTATCTCCATATTCGAATCTTCTATCTCCCCCTCTTGGGTGGTAGGACCTCCCTGGGTGATAGGGTCTATGGTGATAAGTTGCCCTGTCTTGCTCTTTCTTTTCCCTATCCCCTTTACTTATTTCTTCTTTGTCTTTTTTGGTTTGAGGGGGGGGGGAGTGGTGGTGGCGGAATAGGGATTGTTGGTGTGTTCATGTCTTTATTTGCTTTCTTTTTATAGGCATCTCTAGAATGTGTCCTATATCTC
This sequence comes from Ascaphus truei, assembly GCF_040206685.1. Classification (NCBI taxonomy): domain Eukaryota; kingdom Metazoa; phylum Chordata; class Amphibia; order Anura; family Ascaphidae; genus Ascaphus; species Ascaphus truei. The sequence goes on along the minus strand of NC_134484.1, from coordinate 215,237,341 downwards.
CCTGGTGTGTGGGTACTTTCATCTCTAGATCTTTCGTAATTCTTATACCCACTTTTAGACCCCCATTGCAGAGGCGGAGATAGACTAAGGAAACTCTGTCAAAGAGAAACATACTGGATATATAAACTTAAAACCTTGACCCCAAAAGGTCTGAATATAGATATAGACCTGGGGTCGTTTATTTAAGCTCCAGGATCCCCCGTCTCTCCCCATTCAGCATTACCCTTCATTCTCTTTCCCTAGATCTTTCCCAAAGTTCCCCCCTCCCCGTCTCCCCTCACCCTCCCACCACCCCCTACCCGCCATTTATTTACATCACAATACCACACATGTGAATTCACTATTATCATTTCTGATCTTCTTTACAGATATCACTCACCAACGATATCAAACAAAAATACTTCAATTTTAATATACAAGTTGAAACTGTACGATAAAACTGCATGCTCTAAGTATGTACACAACCACATTGTGAAATGACATGATATAATAGATGCTTAAGGTTATATATAGCAGTCTAAAAGACTACTATAGTCATTTTAACACTATATTGGGTGCTTTAGTTTACAACACGATTACACTGTATAAAAGTATATCAGACTACATTTTTAAAATATAAACTGTGTATTGGATTCGTTTTTAATATATTTGTCTAAGATTGTATACTGTACTAGAAATGTTTTTAAAGAATAGGCTGACAATGTTTGTATAAACAGGGTATATGATATCACCCTCCACCATATGAGGAATAAATAAGTTCAAGATTACATTCTTTAGAATCTCATGATACAATATATTCTGAATATATAGAGTATCAAAAACTGCACTATTGAGTGCAATAGAATATTTGATGTTTCAAGTAATAGTTTAGCACGAATTCATTAAAATATGATAGTGTATATTGAAATATATTTATACTTATATAAGATATAATTTTAAGACATTTGTTTAAAATGTAAACTCTCTATGGCACTACAAGGCTACAATATGAATATGGATTATTTCCATCTATTTTATGTGAAAACACATTTTGAGTTTTATCCTTTTTATCTAGAACGTTCACTAAAAATTAGTGTGCTAATAAGCACATATTCATTCACTAAAACCTCACTTAACACTTTATAATAAGTATAATAAGGAACACAGACACCCAAGCCCACTGTCGTATATATATATTTATTAATCATAATGTATAAAAACATTCATTTACTTAACCATTCACAAAAAACACCTTAGAAATATTACATGCACATTAATCACTCATGGAATTTTATCCCAGTCACAGATGGAATAATCAGCATTTACTAATCACACAGGCATCTTCAGATTTATTTGGTATATCACATATCATTTCACACTTTATGTAGAGCACGTCACTAATTGCTTTCTATGTTATGTATTAACTTTATTCTTAACTATGATTTCATTCATATGTATGAACGTTCGAGTTTCTAACCAGTGAATGCGTCAATTTATTTAATTATTTATCTACTATGACATACCGAAGTAGAAAACGGAGTGCATCATACAGCACTCATTAGTTCTAATTGAACAACAGAGGACATTGCCTAAAGTAGAATGGGGATTGGCTGACATCAATATAAATATCTGCCACGAACCTTAACCCCAAACTACGGAGCCTGAGGAAGACCAAAAGTCGAAATGCGTTGCTCTCACCACTAGGCAATTTTGACCCAGCACAGCCACCGTCAAGGAGTGGATCTGAGAGGAGGCAACACTATATCCAGACGCGGAGCAAGTTAGCTGTGCTCCACGAGACCCACGAGCAATTTCCTTTAGACGGCTGGCTTTTTCTTTTTATGCATCTTTCCTATTGTTTTTATATATGTTTTGTTTTTAGAGCTTTTTATAATAAATTTTGTTGTAGTCCACGAAAATCGTGACAGTGTTCAATTTCACATCTACACCAAGGAGGGGTCATCTACCTACACTGGCCCACTTGGAGATTAACACTATCAGTATCACAAAGAAGTTAAAGATACCCTGATGTGCATTTACTCACACAAGGCCGTGTGAGTATCATTTTTATTTCTATTTTTATTTTTATAGATCTATACATATCAGATCACCATTCCCCTTACAGGGCACCAGATTTAAAGACACCAACAGAAAAAAGATACCTTCCCCTAGGATTGCACTCACACTTGCCCGTGTGAGTGCCTGCAGCATTTTGCTGCTTTTACGTATCTGCTTGGGCTTTTCTAGTGGGTTACCACAGAATTATGCTGATGTTTCCCCACTAACAATTGTTTTCCAATTTGTTCACACCGAGGGGGATTACCACACTGAAAGTTGAAGACCACCGAAGAAAACCAGGAAGAAGATCAAGAACCTGAAAAGAAGAAAAGGAGACTTTCAAGATAAAGATACCTTGATGTGTATCTACTCACACAAGGCCGTGTGAGTATTATTTGATTTATATATATCATTACACACCAGACCCTTATTACACCTATAGATCACTACGTGTAAAGACCAAATTTGGATAAAAAGACACCTTCCCCTAGGATTGTACTCACACTAGCCCGTGTGAGTGCTGGCAGTAATTACTGCCTTTATATATATATATATATATGCATTTAGAGTTAAAATATTGGACTTTATCAATACTGTCTGTATTCCGCTCTAAACCACTGTTTTTCAATCTGTTCACTCCGAGGGAGACATCCTCATTGTAAGCCGAGGACTGTTGAAGATATCCAGAAAGAAAACCAAGTCCTGAAAAGAAGAAGGCAACCGACCAAGAGAACACTAAGACAAGTAAACCTTGCTGTGAGAGCATTTACACAAGGCCGTGTAAGTGATTTAATATATCTTTCAAGCACACCCACAAATATCTATTTAGATACTCTAGATACCCCTAATTATTCAACCTGTGCTCCCCCTTTTTTCTCTCTATTTCAGAATTCTTTATAAGAATAATGATTATCGATTAAAATATTTTGTTTCACAAAATAAACGTTTAAATTCATAAAACTGGCAACCTAGGCACAATGAGTAAGTGCAACAAACACACTAGATGGCGCTCAATACCTAATCAACTAAACATGGTGCAAGTGTGTACTAAAAATTTGTAAACAGAAGACCAATGTGAAAGATAAATATAAATGCAAATAAAATCACATGCAAAAAAAGGAACAAATAAACACTCAAACCTTTTAGAAGGACTGTTTCAAGGTCCACACAAACAAGAACAAGGAAGAACCAGGGGAGCGTTGATACCTTAAAAAGAAATAAAATACATAGTGCAACACTGTAGCAATACGTAACAAATGGAGCTCCCAAAAGAGCACCTCTACTGCTAAGATCTAACAGACTAGAGGGCCACCGATGGAGGCTATAAGGAGGAGGTGTAATCTCAAAAGAGAGAGACCCACTCAGAGCCCGGGTAAAAAATCTCACAGTTTATCCAAACACAATAAAAAATGGAGGCTTACAAGATCCCAATGGGATAACAGCATCGAACGTTGGTGATCACAATATCACATCACACCGTCTCTGCTGCTTCAAACCGCCATGGTGCATCACTGCCTGGAGCCGACACGTCACTTCCGGTATTGGAGCCGATGCGTCACTTCTGGTATCGCAGCCGATTGGAAAATGACGTCGCGGGATTCCAAGCAGTCTCTCTCCCTCTCGATCGTAGAGTCTCGCTCTACGCGTTTTGCCGTTTTGAATGACGTCCTGACGAAGCCGTCATTCAGAACGGCGAAACGCGTAAAGCGTGACCCTACGATCGAGAGGGAGAGAGACTGCTTGGAATCCCGCGACGTAATTTTCCAATCGGCTGCGATACCGGAAGTGACGCATCGGCTCCAATATTGGAAGTGACGTGTCGGCTCCAGGCAGTGATGCACCATGGCGGTTTGAAGCAGCAGAGACAGTGTGATGTGATATTGTGATCACCAACGTTCTATGCTGTTATCCCATTGGGATCTTGTAAGCCTCCATTTTTTATTGTGTTTGGATAAACTGTGAGATTTTTTTCCCAGGCTCCATGTGTGTCTCTCTCTTTTGAGATTACACCTCTTCCTTATAGCCTCCATCTGTGTCCCTCTGGTCTGTTAGATCTTAGCAGTTGAGGTGCTCTTTTGGGAGCTCCATTTGTTACGTATTGCTACAGTGTTGCACAATGAGTAAGTGACATGTCATGATTTGAAATTATTTTTTTATAATACCTGCTAGGTGGCCATACTACCTATCATAATGTTCCACAATCCCAGTCATTAGAACATTGTTCTCTTCTTCATTAAAATGGAGATTCCTTTATTTGGCAGATTTTTTGCGCCCTTTTTGCGTCCTTTTTTCGCACCTTTTTCTGCTCCGTCCCCTTCTTCATGTGGACGTGAGTCCATATCACAATCTCCATCCTCTGAGGTGTCACCAGATGCCATGACAGCTACAGTACCTTGACTGCAACTTGCCCTCGGACGATTACTCACAACAGGACAAGGAGACACGGTACAATCATTTCCACTCACAGCAACTCAACTCACAACAACTCCACTCACACATACTCCACTCACAACAACTCCACTTTCACCTCATTCAGTCTCTGCAACTGCACTCACTCCAACTCCACTCCCCTAACTCACACGTACCCTCACACGCTTTCTCTGTCTTCCACCACCGACAGTACCGGCAGCACCATCAGTACCACGGCTCCCGTCCATACCAGTCAAACAGTGAAAAAATTACATGAAATTAGCAAAACACTACAGTTAGTAACAGAAATGTAAACAGTACTGAATGAAAGTAAACACAACGAAAGAAAAAAATGATAAATGTAACGTTGGACAAGGAATACTACAGAAATTCAAACAAAATACAACAATGTAACATTAAAGACACATACAACAATATGTTAACACAATAACACACCACAATTCAGGCAAAAAAAATTAACCACAAACGTATGTTTCACACAACCTCCTTTCTCTACTCTCTATTTGTGTCTCTCACTTCACACTCCCACCAACAAAGACACAGATGACAGGAAACGCTGCCTTAAAACAGAACGCTGAAGAGATATTTATTTTTGATGACTTTCCCGCCCAATTCTACAAGAATTCATAAACAACACGTATTCCGCTAGTTGTAACATGAAGGCGAGTGTCTCCGCCGAATACTCGCAATCTACAAAAAAAACCGGAATAGTCATTTTCGCCATTTACTGCATACCGCTAATAAAAACGGCCACAAACATTGCGATTTATATTCTCTGGCGATTGACAATTCTCCCCGGTTACTGCATAGGCCCCATGGTTTTTATTTTATGTTTTTTTATTTTATGTTTGTAAGGTAAAAAATTGTATCTGTCAGCTATGTTCTTTTCAGGGACTGAATGGGTTAAAACAGTCAAGCTTTATTTTCTCAGAAGACTAGACGGTAAAAGTATTTCAGCTTTGGACCAGCTGTCCCAGAATATCTATTACATAAGAAATAAGATTATAAGAAACAAGACCACTAGTCTTGTTTCTGACCCCAATAGTAGTTATTGACCTTTTATACCTATTCCAACCAATTTAGGCCAGATGGTATATGTAATCTTAGATGTATGATCTATACATGGGAACTCAGTTTGTAACAGTTGTATGAAATTGACACACAATGTATTGTCCTTGCCTTTGGTATAAAAGTTTCATCTGTGAACATATTAAACAGAAGTGAGAACTCAACCACATTGTGTGCATTGAATTTCTGCTTCTCCGGGCTCATATCTATCATATCTGGGACCAGAAGCATATAGCAGATGCGTGATGAATCTCCCTGGGTCGAGTAAAATAAGTTACAGATGGACCTAACAATGTTTTTTTTATTTTATGGGTTCCTTTTTCCTGTGCGTGGATTGGTTCGAGAACATGCTGTTCCGAGTCGGTGAGTGGGTCATCTAATGGTAAGTAAACAAGAAAAATGTATTTTATTTAACTTGTACAGGTTTTGAATTTTTTTTTTAATGTGATTGATTTTTTTTAAATGTCCATTTATTGCCCCTGTATTTATGTATGTCCTTATGTATATACATAATACACAGCTAATAAAAGCTTGTATTGCTCATGTTTGCTTGCTTTTTTTGATGCATTTTTAACTGTATTTTGCAGCTTTGTGTGCAAATGTGTTTGCAATAGTTTATTTCAAGGGGAGGGGGCTTGCTTTTTAATAGTGGCTTTTTGTTGGTTAGATTTTGTTGATTGATGGTAATTTATTTCTGTTTACTTGTTTTGTTTCCAGGATTTGAATAGTGAATTGTGCAATTGATTTGGATTGTATTGTAATTGATTTGGGATTGAATTAGTTGATTGATGGTAATTTATTTCTGTTTACTTGTTTAGTTTTTAGGATTTGAATAGTGAATTGTGTAATTGATTTGGATTGGATTGTAATTGATTTGTGAATGGATTGATTGATGGTATTTTATTTATTTTATTTTATTTAGAGCATTGCTTGGAATACTGTAGTGTACAGTACATGATACACAGATTATTTGCGTCATGTACTGTAAACATTGTAAAATTACATTTTTGGATAGACATTTGTTAGATATTGATTTGTCTACTGTAGGTGCTGTATTCTTGGGAGATGAGATTTATTTTTATTTGCATGGTGCTGTTTTTATTTGGAGATGTTATGTGTCAGAATGTAATGAAGCTGCTTACATTTTTAATTTTTATTTATTGTGTGCATGAGCAGGGGGTCTCCTGAAATGAACAAAGTTTATTTCAGCCTCGGGGACCCCCTCCTTCGTGAGATACAGGCTCCGTTATGGGGTGCCCGTATCCCTTTAGTCCCGCGGTCACGTGACCCACAATTTTAACATGGCGGGGATACCGGCACCCCATAACGGGGCCTGTAACTCGGAAGTAGGGGGTCCCCGGACCTGAAATCAATGCGGTTCAGCTCCGGAGACTCCCTGCTACATAACTGTAATTTTAGAATTTTAATAAAACCCCCGTGATTTCCTGTGAAAAGTGCGCAGTTAGAGTGACTGATTCAGACTCTCTTACTGCGCGTCTATTACACAAAGGCAGACGCCGGTAGCATTCACACAGCAGGGGTCCCTGCTTTGGGCATCTAATGTGCCGTGGTAATATTTTATACACAGCGAATGTTGTCCTCGTTGTGATCACGGTTTTCCGCATTATTTACCGCGTGAAGTGTTCGAATAACGGCCCGCTGCATCAGTATGACCAATGCCTCACTGCCACTTCTTCCCCTGCTAATGGTGTTAACCTATTCGATTTAATACTGACTAACATTAAAACTCACCTCAAAAATCAAGCATCCCAATAGCCTGGACTCATGACTATTGTCCCACACCCACAGTCAATCCTAATAACCCTTGTAGCCAAGCACTGCTATCTACAGCACTTATTCCCTCACCTGCTTTCTCTGTATATCTCCCAACATACCACTTAGATTGTAAGATCTTCGGGGAGGCATTTATTTTCCTATTGTCTAATTTTGCTGCTCTGTGTTATAATAATTTCCTGTACTGTATTATTTGTGAAGCACTTTTGGTGTTATTTAAATAAATATATACATTCATACATATTGGCCAAATGCTTTTTTTGGACATTGTTGTAAGGGTTTTTTCTTATCAATCTCTTCTGATGTCACTAAAACACTTCACACTCATTGGCAGCTGCTTCTCTACTATTCATTAATATACTATTTTTTTGCATTTATTTTTTTTCATTTCCCTGTGTGGAGCATTTAAGAGGGGTGCATTGTGTGTTATCTTATACTGTACTTTGTAAAGGTCATTCTGAATCAATAAAATCCTATTATTCTCCATGAGTGCCTTCCCTTCTTTTCTTTGCTGCCCTCTTATAATTGGATATTCTATTCCAGAGATTCTTATTTGGTACATAATCACTTTAAAAGTAAATGGAAAAAGCATTACCTTATTTGAGGAACTTGAAACAGATTGATTTGAAACCAAAAGGGGTTAAGACACAAACTATGCTTGCAATTATGTTACCCAACTATGTCAACGCTATAAAAACATGTTCAGTATGATTAGAAAGCTTTTTAATGTCACATTTGACCCTCATAAATGTTAATGTACAGCTATTTAAAGATAGGCACATTTTTTAAGGAACAATTCAGTAAGATTGCTGCTTTCTGCTATCATTGTTCAGCTGTTGAACATTTTGTTTTGTTACTTTTAATGCTAATTGAGAATCTGTTGGTATGTACTAATACAATTAAGTTTAAAATAAGCCATTTACACCTATCATTCTATAAAACAAAACATATCAGACATTTTGTCTCACGTTTGTTTATATTACATTACCATTCGAGCAGGAGAGTAACTGTTAATAAGGAAGATATGAGTCAAAATGGCAAATAGTACTTGGATGTTAGGGCTGCAAGAATTGTCTACAGTATGTTATAATGTGTCACATTATTTGTTATTATTTATATCTGCTAGACTTACTGTTCCCTTGACTGCGGAAAACTAAGTGCAACTAAGTGCAATTCGACTCGTACTTCATCGTATGTTGTGGCAACATGAACACTGAGCTGTGGTTGTTTAATTGTGTATTGTGTGTTGTGTCTGCCATATTACTTTTCAGTAATGGTAGATGGTGCTATGGATATTTCACAGAATTGATAAATAATGACTTTCTAAAAATAAATTAGAGAAATATATGTACAGATGCAGCGGACGTTATCCGATCATTTCATGCGTTGTATTCCTTGCACACCCCATGTTGGTTTGAGATTTCTTGATATTTTCCTGCGATAAGACGCAAGTTTACTAGTGTTTTGATCGAGTGCAGAAAATGGCATTTTAGCGTTGACTGCAATACCGTCGAGAAACTCAAGTGGGTGATCGCGTGTTGTTGTCTTAAAAAATCTAATCACAATTCAACCTGTCTTTTATTCTCGTACAGTACTTCAAGTGTGTGTGTAATTGTAATTTGAAGTTTAAAAATATGAGTTTGTACTGTATACAGTGCAGTACATGGGAAAGAAGTTCTTTCTGAGGCTCCTTAACTTTTAGCCATACAAAAATTATCGAACTGTAGAATATTGAAAATATGAACACACACAACAAAAAGTATTTTTAACAAATAAAATGTTTAATTTGTACAGGATCATAAAGTTAAAATGAATAATACAAAAATACAACTTTGCTCCCCTTCCAAATCTAAAATATATAATCCGCACATGCGTTTATGTTAAATTGGAACTTTGTTGAAATGCACATGCATGTCATCACATTTCTGCGCATGCGTGTATGTCAAATTGTCTATTGTATCTGTTGTACAGTAGTACTGCTCTTTGTGTATCTACAGTACAGTACTGTACTTTATATAGTAAAAACACTGTTTATATGCTACAGTATACTGTAGTTATATATTGTAGTATACTGCACAATATCGCAATGAGACATTTTTATATATTTAAATGCATTTAGAACTTTACATTACAGTATGTACTGGATTTGAAAGATTTTTATAGTGTACTGTATATCAAAGATTGACAGTATTTAGATATACTACAGTATATTTAAACTACTGTACATCAGTACTTTATTTTTTTTATAGTACTATTAAAGCACTAAAAGCAACTTAATTTCAAGATTTATATACTTTATATGGTACTTTACTGTATGTCAGATATTTATATATATTTAAATGCCTTTACAACTTTATGTACAGTATGGTGTAGTACTGTACTTGTACTTGTACAGTACTACAGTAAGTATGTAAACAGTAAAACATGAACATACCAAAAAATAATATGTAAAGAATGAAACATTTCATTTTTCTGGATAACAATGGAAAATGCATAATACAAAAATGCAACTTCACCTCTTCTTCCAAATTTACATCTTGGTCTTTAAAGAAAGAGACACTATTATATATTTACAATCGCATCGTACATTATTCAATCCAGATTTTTGGGGTGTTTGGGGAGAAAGTGCATGACAAGGGTAACAGTACATTATGACTACAGTGCCTTGTATCTTCTGCTTTTGGAGGGGGGGATTGTAGGAGACAAAGCATGCATTGTATGTGCTACTGTACTTTACAGTTGTACTAGAGATTTTAGCGTGACTTAGGTTTTGGGGGGTTTAGGGGGAAAGGGAATGACATGGGGAACAGTAAATTATGATTACAGTGCCTTGTATCTTCTGCTTTGGGGGGGGGGAGTTGAGGAGACAAAGCATGCATGACATTGGCTACAGCACTTTACAATAATGTAGGACTACAAGTTTTCAGCGCCTTAGGTTTTGGGTGGTTTGAGGGGAAGGGACATGGCATGCATGTATTTGAGCACTGTGCCTTACCTGGTAGTATTGCTGGGAGAGTTTCCTACACCAATGAAATATGTATTCTGTACCCTAATGTTCAATTTTAACATAATTTTTTCATCTCTTGTTCCAGGAATCATGGACAAAGTATTTTTCCAAGAGCAAATAGTCACCCGTATTTTTGAATACATTAGGCATGATTTTCCATCTGGTGGTCACCGATTCTTCCAGGACAATAACCATAAACATACTGCCTACAGTAGAGGCAGCGATTATTCTAACAAAAACCAGTGGTAATTCCCCAAAAGACCCAGGTACACCCAGGTACATTCTGAATGCATTTCCTTAAACTAGCCCCAGCATTTTTGCATTGATTAATGGCCTATCAGATTAACAGCGGGGGTCCCTGGCAGTCCCATTCAAACTGAATTGGAATACCAGGGATCCCTTCTGTTTTAATCCTATGGGTCGTTAGTCAATGCAGAAATACCTTAAACGTGCCTCAAACTAGCCCAGAACATACCCAGCACATACCCTGAATGTAATCCGGCTAGTTTAAGGCAAATGTTAGAATAAGCGTTGCCTCTACTGTATATTCTTGCAAGCGATTTCAACTGGGTTAAGATGCCACCGGAGAAAGTGCTCCAGTGTTCATGAGCTTTTTCTCATTGTTTTAAACTGTTTGTATCTGTTCAACTAATTCACCATTTTTCCCCTCCTATTCCAGATCACCAGATTTGAACCCCATTGAACTGGTATGGCATGAGCTGAAGAATCATATAAGAAAGGTTGTTAAACCATCCAAAAAGGAGGAATTATTACAAGGAATAATGAGTTTCTTGAATGACATACTGACTGTACAAAGATGCAACAACATAGAAATATTAGAAGCGTTTTGCCCATTCTTTTACAGTGTAATGGGAATGCCACCGACATGTAGTAAGATGCAGTACTGTGCTGTTCTGTAGTAAGGTAAGTACAGGTACAGTAAGTATAGTACAGGTAAATATGATACTGCCAATAACCTGATTAAATGTTATCCTTCTATTAAAGGTAATTGTACGTTAACCATGTTATGTCTGTCATTACTATCCACTTTATATATACTTAATTATATACAGAACTGTTTGTATAGTATTTGTATTAGACATGTGTGTATTATCTATTTTATCTAAAAAATCATTACATTTCATATACAGTATACAGCAAGTAAAACTGTAATGTATTTGTTTTGTGTGGCTTTCAGTAGTGTAAACCAGTCAAGGCCTTCAGTTCACTAATCCTGCAGCCAATTTTTTTTCCTTTTACAGATGCAAAACTTCTTGATTTGGGGGGGGGGGGCGGCTGTCTGAGCTAATTGTACTGTGTGCAAAATGACAGTCAATAGTTTGTCCTAATCCATCCTCTCTAAATGACAGAAGGTCAACTGAGGTGACTCAGCTAAACCCCTAACTCGGCTAAACCCCATGGAATTAAAACACAGATTAGCAAAAACCTGAAATATTAAATATTAGTACAGATGTGTTTTGTGTTTGGATATCCTATTGAGACTGTGAGGTGTGGGGGTACTGGGTGGGGAGGTGCAACCAAAATGTTTCATCTTGATGTATATAATGCTGTGATGAGACTGCCCGATTAACGTTGAAAGAAATCATTTGAAATGTTGTAAAATACAATAAAAGTTATGACTGGACCTTGTGTGTGTGTGATATTTCCATAAATAGTATGATACTGTAAGCAGACCAAGCCTACCCAAAGTTGGAGGTATTGAATATAATTCCCCCTCAAAAAATAATTATTATTTTTGGTGGGGGTTTCTTCCCTAAATTAATTATACAAAAGGTATAATTATAATGCAAAATTCAACATCATAGAGAAAAAAAATGAAGTGATTTTATAAATAGAAAAATTGATAAAATATGAGAAAAAATGCATAACAAAGGTTTCCCTAAAATCACTCATTTATTAAGGCCTGCTCGAGGAAAAAAATATGACTTTATTTAATTTTTTTGGTGACTTGAATTTCACTTTGGCAGTGAAGTCATTGTAGAACATTTAGTATGCAGGACTTCTCAGGCATACACATGTGTGTGAAACGAGGCAAAGTAAATTCTCAGCCAAGAACAAAAAGCTCAAACATAATGTTACTTTCTGTTTAAGGTCCCATGGCCGATGGGAGTGGAGGTATTTATAAGGAGCCAAATTCCTTTTGCTCGGTTTACTGAGGGAGGTGTGGATGAGGGTGCAACTCCGTAAATTGTTTCATCTTTGTGTAATTCTGGGTTGACCATGATAAATTTGATAATATATTCTTGCTGAATAAATTACCTAACACTTGAACAAGTGACCACCAAGGGTCACTAAAAGCCCTATAAATTGCACTCATAAGTTACAGTGTCCATATCAAACACTGTTAAAGGTGGATAATATGTAATGAGTAGGACCAAAGGAAGGGTCCACTGACCCTATGACAACAGACTCAAAAGCATAATTAAAACCAAAAATAACAAAATTGTATTAACACTATTTGTGACAAAACAACATATATAATAGACATATACACACAGGATATAAAATCCTCGGTGGGAGAGACGGTTGAAATTGGGGATGAGCTGGTATATATCTACCCGTTGCTCATACAGGAACTAATGTCCTACTGGATATAAGTTATACAGGATATAAAAACAGTGAGTTGTACAAGAACAAATACTGTTATTAGGACTAGATACTAAGGAATAGTACTGGATGAGTTCATAGTATCTACCTAACACAGCGCAACACAAGGCACATATGTATATATCCCCAAACGATAAAAAAACAAAAATAGAGATATATCATACACTTATACTCGCTATATGGATAATTACCACAAATGGTAAGGTAGTGTGTATTGAACCAAGGTCGTGGAGGAGATTGTATTCTGCTGTGTCTGTCGCTGTGTTACCTTATCTTCGTATCCCCATTACCAAAACGTCTCTCCTGGTGTACGTCATACGTCTGATGTCACCATACCCCGACGTACGTTTCACGTGCTAGGCACGCTTCTTCAGGGGGAGGAGTTGCGATGGACACAGCTGATTATTCCCTTCTCTTCCGTGACTATACCATCACATGGAATGAGGCGCAGAATATAACATTTATTTAGCTGCAATCTCATATATAAACTTTTATGACACAATGCCGGTATACTGAGGAATACAATCTCCTCCACGACCTTGTGTCAATACACACTACTACTACATTTGTGGTAATTATCCATATAGCGAGTATAAGTGTATGATATACCTCTATTTTTGTTTTTTTATCGTTTGGGGATATATACATATGTGTCTTGTGTTGCGCTGTGTTAGGTAGATACTATGACCTCATCCAGTACTATTCCTTAGTATCTAGTCCTACTAACACTATTTGTTCTTGTACAATTCACTGTTATTATATCCTGTATACCTTATATCCATTAGAACATTAGTTCCTGGATGAGCAACGGGTAGATATATACCAGCTCATCCCCAATTTCAACCGTCTCTCCCACCGCGGATTTTATATCCTGTGTGTATATGTCTATTATATATGTTGTTTTGTCACAAATACTGTTAATAACATTTTGCATTTTTTATTTTAAATATGCTTTTGAGTCTGCTGTCATAGGGTCAGTGGACCCTTTCTTTGGTCCTACTCATTACGTATTATCCACCTTTAACAGTGTTTGATATGGACACTGTAACTTATGAGTGCAATTTACAGGGCTTTTAGTGACCCCTGGTGGTCGCTTGTTCAAGTGTTAGTTGATTTATTCTCCCTGTGCACCAAGTTTTTAACCATTTGTACTATTAGGTGAGCGATTAATCACTATGTTTATGCGAATAAATTACACCTGCAAAGCCCAATTATACAGTAAGAAGCAACTTCATTGCTAAAATAATAATGTTGTAATTTGAACAATATAGATTTTGATGAAATATTAAAAAAAGCATTACATAAAGTGTTTCTTCAAATCACTCATTTATGAATCCCTTCAAGATAATAAAAGAAAAAAAAAGGATATGCCTTGTGAAGTCATTCTAGCCAAATTACAGTGCAGTTCTTCTTATCAACCATGCAAGACCCGAAGCACCCATAATGTGTCTTTCTGTGTGAATGTCCGGGATCGGTCGAGGGAGGTGTTGATAACAAGTCGAATTTTCCGAGGTTTTGTGGGGGGGAAGGTGCAACTAAAATGTTTCATATTGGTGTACACTTTACAAGTACACAATGCTGTGAATAGATTGCAGAATTAAAGTTGAAAGAAATAATTTGAAATGTTGTAAAATATAAACAACATTTTCAGTCCCTTGAAGAGTCATAGAGAAATAAAAAAGTAGTGATTTTATAAATGTTAAAATTGATTAAGTTTAAAAAAGAATTAAAATAATACCGTATAGTACATTATATTTACCTTCATTATAAACTTTTCCAAATTGGTGGAGATGAGCCAATGTCAGAGGTGTATTTTGTGTACAAGCTGGGGTCATTCCTGTAGTCAGCATTATCTTTATCTTCATTATATACATTGCCAACAGAGTGGAGATGACGCAATGTCAGGGGTGTACAGCATTGTGCGTAACAGCCGGTATCAGTCATGTAATCAGCATTATAGGTGACAGGTGCCTGCTGAAGCCGGTAACCAGGCGGGGGCAAGGTAGCAAGGATTGCTGCTCACCAGGTTTTCAGTCACGGTCAGCCCATTATTGCAATAGCATTGGGAAGTCGGTTTGGGTACCTGTACACTGCAGGATCTGGAAGTACGTAAAGGTACTGTACAAATCTTAAATGGATGAAACCCGACCTTTCTTCTTTTCAGCCGCCATGAGCAAACATACCAGCAAAAGCTGAGAGTACAGACCAATATCCTCTTGTTCAGGTATCTCCCAGAGGAGGGGCTGTGTGAAAAAAGCAATCATCATTCATTAATGTTTGCCTTATCGAATGCTTCCAGCCACATTGGTTCGGGTGAAAATTTGAAGAATTCATATTTTTCAATTAGATAGTCGTATATCTTTGCTAAAATCGCCTTCTTTTCTGTTCCAGTATTAATTGCAGAAAATAGGAGAAATGCGTAACTACATTGTGGTTTAGTATAAGGATTTGACATGACTTGACATGACATGATGTCCATTCAGCAAGTGCAGGGATAGCAATGTAGAATAATGGGACAAGCATTGTGTATACTGTGGAGATTTTAATTATGAAACGCCTAAATTTGATAATGTCTTCAGAGACAAAGGTCAATTTACAATGGATGACTGCAGTAATCACTCTTTTTATTTAGTTTTTAAACACATGCAAATTGACTAAACACAATTAACTGGTTGCTCTGTGCAAAGGGATTAACTTTTGCCATCTGGCGGAAACACGTTGAACTGCACCCAAACAAATCACAATCACATTAATCATGGACAATCAGAAATGGTAAACATGTGTGTGATTGACAGATTTCATGGAAAATTAACGAGTGAATGCTGCGTGGAATACAGCAGACTTTACGAAAACTGCGATGAGAAATGATCGAATAATGGTTGCTGCATCTGTATTGTTCTGTTGATAAATATGGAAGTCCTCAGCACTAAAACAGAGAATGTTACAGTATAGTATACGAGGACCAGTTTGGATACCAAAGAAAAAATATTCAAAAGAGTATCCAATTAAAACATTTCATTTAATTGAAAATGTTGCATAAAAATATCAAAAGTGAATCACACACAAAAATAAATAAAAAAACCCAGAAAACAACAAGACAAATCTGATAAACTCAGATGATAATCCCAGTGGTGGTGGGGTATGAATCCAATGAATGGCTTAACCTTTTGGATAACACTGACATCATAGATAACGGTTTTAATTCTCAGCCACGAATAGATGTCAGTCAACCGAGTTTGAATGATACCTATGATAATCTCTCTCTCTCACCTTGATAAAGACTGCGTGGCAGTCGAAATGTTGGATTTTGTTTCTGAATTAAACCTGTTATACTGAAGACCAAGTGCCTCAACCTTTCCTATTTCATGGGATTTAAGCCTAAGTCTGTGTTCTATCCCTATGAGTCCAAAGGAACATATATAGAATTGTTCGGAAAATTAGTAGAGCAAGAGTTCCAAAGTCTGTGTAGCAACAATCAGTACTATGTTGCCAATGATAATCTTTCACAGCAGGAAAGACGAGCTCTTAAAGATCTTAATCAAAATGGGGATCTAATTATCCGAAAAGCAGATAAGGGAGGAGGTACGATATTACAGATAGATGACTAAATGTTACTATGTTACTTCAATATAGAACAACCTATCAGTAAATATAATAGAGGATTTACTGTTCCCCTTGTGCCTTAGCAGCTATCTGTCACAGTGGCCTCCTAAGTGCCATATAGAAAGTCACACAACCAAACCGAAACAATATATTCACCTGGTGATGGGAAGTTGTACTATTAAGAAACTTCCCACTATTTTGGGGGAAGACTTAATGGAGTAACATTGGCATCAGCTTATGTTCTGTGCAGCTCAACTATATCATCTCTATTATTAGCAGTGACATGATACATAGGGGCTAACTTTTCTGCTAAGGATACATAGATCTCCTCCTAGGGGTGCATTCCGTTTCAACAAGTATTATCTATCAGTAAATTAAAAAATATACTGTATATACTAAGATATACAACACAGGTACTAATTAACTTATCAGGCAGCACCTGTATGCCTACACGCCTATATCCAATTTTAATTGATGTTACTTTTCTTCTGTTTGCGTCATTGTATTATATTCCCAAACATATAATTTTTCAAAAATTTGTCAATAAGTTTATTTTATAAAGTTAAGGTGTTTTAGTGCAGCATAAAGGGATTGTTACTTTCTAAGTCAATACAATATATTTTGATCCCTGAGAGAACCACCCTTAATCTTTGTTTGGGATTTCACTCAAAACACACTTGTGCCTTCCAAGGCATTGAGCAGGGTTACACCACGTCCTAAAAAGCGTACTCCTTTTCATCAGTCTCTTTACTAAAAAGAGCTGATTCTAATCTGTTTCCTTGTAGTGTAATAGTGGTAGCCACAAAGTTTACTTTGCTTTCACTTACAGACATTGTGAACCCAATGGTGACAAGTGCATGATCCAAATCCCTCACAAAGTGAGCCATGATTCAGAATCCCTTGCCCATAACAGAAAAATTTAACCAATGTAACACACCAACATATATCCAAATTCCAAGAAACCTCCATTATATATACACATTGTTTTTCAAATCTATTCATGAAAATATTGGCTTACAGTGGCGGCCGCCTTTAGTCTAAATTGGCCGCCACCACGGGAATTTTTAAACCGCGGGCACACGCGGGCTTTTTTTTTTTAGTTTGGGTGCCGCAGGCGCTTTCATTGTTCAGCGCCATTAGCGCTGAACGGAAATGCGGCTGGCGTGCGGCCAAGAGATGTGGCTGGCGCGTGGCCAAGTTCGGCTGTAAAAGCAAACAGCCCCGAACAATTCCGGGTAAGTTTTAGAATAAACTCAGCCGCAACAGTATGTAGGTGTGAGATTGGATACCATGGCTGTCCCCTGGCATTACACATAAAAATGATCCTCAAATAGGAAGACATTGTCCCTCAAGATAATATTTAGCAAATCAAAAATGAACATATGCTCCCTTGGTGTGAACAGCTCATAATAGGGCATAGACATTATCAAAGCCTCCACATCATCAGTGTGTGGGTTGGAGGTGAAAAGGATATTCTAATAGAGGGTCAACAGGAGAATCCCCACATCCAGATCTGGGAGAATCTCAATATGATGCCGGAAATCAGAAATATTCTGTATGGATGATTTAGAACCAACCACTAAAGGTTTTAGTAATTTACCTAGGAATACTGCCATTGACTGAAAGATGGAAACTGAGCCCGACACAATGGGGCATCTTGAAGGTTGTGTAGGATCTTGTGAAGCATATAGAATACCTGAATCACAGTGTTCTTCTGAATTACATTTTCACTTTGTTTTTTGAAGATAAAATCACCATCTACAGCTTCCCTGACTAACTTCCATATCTTTTCAGCAATCTACATTGAGGATTGCAGGAAACAGGTTTATAGTTTGAGAGATTCGACAACCGGTTAAGAATTTTGTTCCTATATTATGCCTTGTTCATTAGAACAATGGCACCACACTTGTCAGCTAGTTTAATTACCAGGTCTTTGTCTTGTTCAATTCCCTTAATTATATATTTTTCTCTTTTAGTAGGATTGACATTTTTGCAATGTGATGTTTTTATTTTGGCATGTTTTGGTACTCCTTAAGCATTTCTTTGTATATTGGTTAATCATGCCCATGGGTAATTCTTTTAAAACAGTATATATATATATATATATATATATATATATTTATTTATATATATAATGTGGCAGGATGGTCGTGGTAAGTGAGGAGACAACACGTCTTTTCCGGTGAAATAATGCTGATGTGTTTATTTGTCCAAAAACCGGTAACTAAACAATGGGTACACTGTCCCTTTAAAATTGAAATGAAACAAAATCCTAACCCCGGTCGGGGTACTAGCAAAACAAAAGTGCAGGCTAACTATCTGGCTGGCTAGCTAACCTATTCCAGCCCAATAAAGTACAGCAAATGCAGTTGGCTCCTTACCTGGGAGCTTTATTCTTCCCTCTTGGGACAGGATCGCTTTGGGCAGCTTGTGTCTGTCTTAACACTCCTCTGTCTTCCCTCTATGCCTCAGAGAGAGAGACTGCCGCCCCAGAGGTATTTCCTCTTCCTGTTTTTAAAGCAGGTGAAGGAGCTTAATTCAAATCACCTCTGCTCTGCTTGACAAGCTGAGTTAACCCCTCGTTTACTGGATAGCATGCATACTGCCATCTCCTATTCACATACACAGAGTCAATGACCCTGTCACATATCCCCCTTCCCAGCGTAACGTTACTGAGTGGAGCAGCCCGTGCACCGAGACTGTGCACCCTAGAGAGTGCATCAGCATTACCGTGCAGTATTCCTGGCCGATGTTGGATCGTAAAGTTAAAAGGTTGCAACGACAGGAACCAACGGGTAACTCTCGAGTTCTTTTCTTTATTTCTGTGCATCCACTGTAGTGGTGCGTGATCTGTTATGAGTGTAAAAGACCTGCCTAAAAGGTAATATTTCAATGTGTCTGTTGCCCACTTTACGGCCAAACACTCTTTTTCCACTGTGGCATATCTTTGTTCGCGGGGACACAATTTGCGAATTAAATAGAGGACCGGGTGTTCCTCTTCTCCTACAAACTGGGACAGTACTGCTCCGAGACCTACTTCGGAGGCATCCGTTTGCAAAAAAAACTCATTTTTAAAATCCGGGGCTACCAAGAATAGGTGACTACAGAGCGTTGTGCGTAGGTCTACAAATGCGGTCTCCGCATTACCGTTCCATTTTACAACCTCAGGTGCCTTTGCCTTTACTAGATCTGAAAGCTGTGCAGCCCGGGTTGCAAAATGGGGTATAAATCGCCTGTAGTAACCTACAATGCCCAGAAACATCCTAACCTGTTTCTTTTTAAGGGGACGGGGCCAACTCTCAATGGCCTCAACTTTATTGAGCTTGGGTTTTACTCTCCCCCTTCCCACAACATAGCCAAGATATTTTGCCTCTGCTAGGCCGACTGAACATTTAGCTGGATTGGCTGTAAGACCCGCCTCCCGAAAGGTTCTTAACACTGCTTCAACCTTTACTAGATGTGAGTCCCAATCTGGACTATGAATTACTACATCGTCTAAGTACGCTGAGGCGTAGTTTGAGTGTGGGTGTAGCAACTTATTCATCAACCTTTGGAAGGTTGCAGGCGCCCCATGAAGACCAAAGGGTAAAACAGTATACTGAAATAGACCATCAGGTGTGGAGAAGGCCGTTTTCTCTTTTGCTGACCTTGTTAAGGGGATTTGCCAATAACCCTTTGTAAGATCTAAAGTGGTTAGAAAACGTGCCCTCGCTAACTTCTCAATTAACTCGTCTACCCGTGCCATAGGATAGGCATCAAACTTTGAGACTTCGTTTACTTTTCTAAAGTCGTTACAGAACCGTATTGTCCATCTGGCTTAGGTACCAAGACAATAGGGCTGGACCATTGACTATGGGACTCCTCAATTATGCCTAGATCTATCATTTTCTTTACCTCTGACTGAATAGCCCCTCTTCTAGCTTCTGGGATTCTATAAAGTCTTATCTTAATGACTACCCCAGGCTTGGTGACGATATCATGAGAAGCCATCCTAGTTTTCCCTGGTACGCTGGAAAAGACATCTCTGTTCCTTTTTACCAAATCTACAGCTTCTCTCTGTTGTTCAGGCGTAAGTGCTGCCGATATTTGAACAAGTGGTTCCTCCCCTTTCCTGGATTCGTTAGCTACTACGGACAGACATACCTCTCTATCCTTCCAGGATTTTAACAGTTTTATGTGATAGATCTGCTCTACCTTCCTCCGGTCTGGCTGTCGAATTTTATAATTCACCGGGCCGACCTGTTCTAGAACCTCATATGGCCCCTGCCAATGTGATAACAGCTTGCTTTCGGCCGTGGGAACAAGGACCATTACTCGGTCCCCTGGTCGGAAGTTACAAACCGTAGCCTGTCTGTTGTAGAGGTTCCGTTGGGCCCTCTGTGCCTCTTCTAGATACTGTCTGACTATGGGGGTAATATGCGCAATACGGTCTTTCAAATCTTCCACAAATTGGATGACATTTTTCCTGGCACAGCTTGTTGCTCCCACTCTTCTTTGAGGCTATCCAGAATCCCTCTTGGGCGTCTCCCAT
Source organism: Ascaphus truei (assembly GCF_040206685.1). Classification (NCBI taxonomy): domain Eukaryota; kingdom Metazoa; phylum Chordata; class Amphibia; order Anura; family Ascaphidae; genus Ascaphus; species Ascaphus truei. Next base: position 215,216,243 of record NC_134484.1, on the reverse strand, counting down.
ACAGGAGTTCAAATGGGGAAAACCCCGTAGAGGCCTGTGGTACCTATCGGATAGCAAACAAGAGATAAGGCAACAAGGTGTCCCAGTTCTTCCCATCACTAGCGACCACCTTTCTCAACATCATCTTCAACGTCTTATTAAATCGTTCTACCAGTCCGTCCGTTTGCGGATGGCACACAGAGGTTCTTACGGACTGTATTTTTAGCTCTACACATAAGTCTCGCATAAGCTTAGATGTAAACAGGGTACCCAGATCTGTCAAAATTTCTTTCGGTATCACGAGTCGGGAAAATTCCTGTAACAATTCCTTAGCTATAGCTTTGGAGGAAGTCTTACGTAAAGGTAGTGCCTCTGGATATCGAGTGGCATAGTCTAGGATCACCAGAATGTACTGATGACCCTTGGCAGATTACTCCAAGGGACCCACTATATCCATGGCAATCCTCTCAAATGGGACCTTAATAATAGGCATAGGGATCAATGGGGCCCTCAAACTTGGTCGGGGGGCTGTCAACTGACACTCGGAACAAGAAGCACAGAATCTCTTTACTGCATTATATATCCCTGGCCAGTAAAACCTTTTTAGGATTCTTTGCTGTGTCTTCTCTAAACCCAGATGACCCCCTCTTAATAATTCATCCTCGACTCAGCAAATGTCGGGATCATCTCCAAATACATCGGATCGAACACCTCCGGAGGCTTTCCCCCACTGTTACAGCCCTGGAAAAGTAATCGAACGTTCGGAGGAGAAATAATTGAGTCTGACACCAATGTGCGATCAAAAATATCTCCTGTTTATTAGGCGATTTCAGTCAGGTTATATAGCCAAGCGAAAACAAAGATGATTACATGCCAATTTCTATTTCCCTTATTTTGTGCTTATGTTAGACATAACAAGATATTAAATCATTTATTTGGAAACTCCCGTACATCACATGATTCAAGATTAAATAGCTGAGACCGTACATAAGTTCCCGTTTGTGCCTTATTTGGTCAATACTTCCTATTTCAACACAGAAGCTCAGCCAACATTAGATACAGAAAAAGGGTAGTTGGAAAAATGTTAGTTAAATCGTGTGACTAAGCATAATGGCAGTGTTAGTATAAAAATGGTTATACAGCAGACAAAATGGAGTCACCCCTGAAATATATATATTATCAGTCCCTCCTTTTGTCATCAAAATGACAACTCCTACACTTCGGGGGTCTCGTACTGGATTTGCATATTATCATAATCCACTAAAGGATAATCCACTAAAGGATAATCCACTAAAGGATAATTCACTAAAGGTATCGGGACACTAGTGGATGGTATTCTAGAGTCGTAGGTTATGGTTGCGGGACCAGGAATAGGGGCGTTAATGTTCAGTGAAGCATACATGTGGCTAACTGACTTAACAGATGGCATCATAAGTTTACATAAAGCCGAACACATGAACTTGCAGCATATAATAATAACAACTAATATTACAAATAAGAGTGTGCTAGCTCTAGGACCTTCCTCACTAATGAACTGGGTACTAACAATTTTTCTATTTCTTGGCCCTCCTTTTGGCTCACATGGTATAACAAATCATTCTTAATATAGAAATATGGATAGGATTCCTTTGTGGTTCCTTCTACCGGGACCCCATTAACTTCTACCGCCTGGCTAAACCCATTTTTCAACTGGGGATCATTAGCCTGTTCTCTACCAAAGTTAGTTAGGGACAGTTCTAGATTTCCAAAACCTTCCTCATCGGGAGTTTGGTCGGTTACCTCCACGGGTAACTCATACACCTGAGCATCAACAGGCCCTGTCTCGGACAACTCTTCTCCCTCTGGTCTCCCTCCGTTAGGAGTAGTGCCCAGTGCTAACTGGGGTGGGGGTGTACCTCTTTTTTTTTCGGTCCTACGTTCTCGTTTTGACTTAGGGGTTTTAGACACCTCGGAGACTAATTCGGGGTCTGTAAACGGAAAAAGCTCATCTGGAGTAGGATTGTTCAAGGTGAGCTGTCCTCTGATCAGGGTGTCAAAACCAGGGAAATTACAGCCTAACACTAGGGAATGGGGTAACTTTGGTACAATTGCTGCCATAGTTTCGATGACTTGCCCCTCGACCTTTACTTTTATCAGAGTCGTGGTGTACATAATACCCGCAACTTCTCACCCTGGGGTAACCGGAGAGGCTTAACCAACTTCCCGGATACCAAGTTAATATTGCTCCCTGAGTCTACCAGTGCGGAGACTGGTTTTCCATTTAACATCACCGTGGTGAGGAAGTTGTGGGTACGTTTTCCCTCGCGGGTCATACCCACCACTCCACAAAATTCATATTTCACAGAACCATATGCACACTCCATTGGCTCAGACAACTGTGGGCAGTGAGCCTTAATATGCCCCGTCTCCCCACACTCAAAACAAACAATTGGCCCAGTTCGTTCTTGAAACCCTTTCTGAAATTTAGAGTTTCTGTCCCTATCCGGGTTTTCTTCCACCCGCTCAAATCGTGCGAACGGTCATGGGTCCTGACGCCAGCTCTGGCCTCTACTGTTCGTGTTGGGACGTGGGTTGTAGTTGGTGCGAGTGGGGCGTGACAGTTCACGGGTAGCCAGAAACTGCTCCACTGCGCCTACCATGGCATCACAAGAGAGGGGATCTCCCTGTCCCACCCACTGTTGAAGGTCCTGGGGTAACGCTCGAATGAAGCGGTCCAACACCACCATCTCAAGGATCCGTGCCGGGCTATGTTCCTCTTGTTTTAACCACTTGGACGCTAGGGGAATCAAATCCCATAACTGGGATCTGGGCGGCTTCTGTTCCTGTTATTTCCACTTATGGAACCTCTGTGCAAAAACTGCGGGAGTCACACTAATAATTGCAAGGATTTCGCTTTTCAGACAGTCATAGTCTGCTGCGGCTTCTTCGTCAAGGTCACAATACGCTTTTTGGGCTTCCCCCAGTAGAAAGGGTGCGATAATCCCAGCCCATTTGGAGCGGGCCCACCTTTCCCGGGAAGCGATTCGCTCAAAGGACCTGAGGTATCCCTCGACGTCATCGTGTGGCGTCATTTTCTGTAGGTACTCGTTCGCCTGGACGGGCCGCGTCGGGGCTGTACTTGACAAGCCCATTTTAATCTGGTTCAGCTGCTCAATCAGCTGCTTCCGTGTGTCTGCAACAACATCAAGCTGGGCTGCAAATAACCAGTTTGTCTCGTGCTGTCCTATCCCTGTTTGTTAGCTTCTTGCTGGACAGCGGTGCTGTGTACTAAGGCCTTCACAACGTCCTCCATAGTGGCAGCTATCGCGTGGACAGTTTCCACCAGACGCAATCTGTAGCTCCACCCCTTTTACAGGGTGTTCGACATCCCACTTCTGACACCACGTGTGGCAGGATGGTCATGGTAAGTGAGGAGACAACACGTCTTTTCCGGTGAAATAATGCTGATGTGTTTATTTGTCCAAAAACCGGTAACTAAACAATGGGTACACTGTCCCTTTAAAATTGAAACGAAACAAAATCCTAACCCCGGTTGGGGTACTAGCTAAACAAAAGTGCAGGCTAACTATCTGGCTGGCTAGCTAACCTATTCCAGCCCAATAAAGTACAGCATACGCAGTTGGCTCCTTACCTGGGAGCTTTATTCTTCCCTCTTGGGACAGGATCGCTTTGGGCAGCTTGTGTCTGTCTTAACACTCCTCTGTATTCCCTCTATGCCTCAGAGAGAGAGACTGCCGCCCCAGAGGTATTTCCTCTACCTGTTTTTAAAGCAGGTGAAGGAGCTTAATTCAAATCACCTGTGGTCTGCTTGACAAGCTGAGTTAACCCCTCGCTTACTGGATAGCATGCATACTGCCATCTCCTATTCACATACACGGAGTCAATGACCCTGTCACAATATATATATATATATATATATATATATATATATATATATATATATATAGTGAATAAATGAGTACAAGGCACTCCGTCAGGTAGATATAGGTGGGTGCAAATCCTATATAAATCAAATAGGCTATACAATACCGTTTGAGTGAATATCAGAGGCAGCACTCCAGAAGGTAGTCAAATTTTTTTTATATTTAGTGTGACATATAAACCAACGTTTCGGTCCTCCACACGGGACCTTTCTCAAGGTGATGAACAAACAGAGTGAGTCATAACACATATATATACCCTAAGCAACCAATACAAACAGGTGCAACATATGATTTAATGTATTAATCACTTACATGCTGTATACAGGAGCTGCCCAAAGAAACCAGGCTGTGAGATGACAGCAAGAACGCTGTAGCACTCCTGCCACGTAGGCAGTGCTTACTGCGCATGTGTGTGTGAAAAGTTGAAGTGTCAGAGTGCTGAGACTCCTGTCACGTGGTGCCGATCCAGTGGAGGGCGCATCTAGGCAAAGGGAAATGTTACTGCGCATGTGTGAGCATAACGCTGTAGCAGGGAGAGATTAGTTCGTGGAGACCCATTGACTAACCATTGCGCATGCGCGAACCGCCTGTAAATAAATAAATAATGCAGAACTGTGCGCGATCAACAGCTAATGCGCTTTGACTCATGCTGGCACACAAAGTATGTTGTGGGTGACCATAGCACGTTTGTGAACTATGTGAAGCCAATCTGTGTCCAAAAACGAGTGCTAATACTCATGTCCCTTGTCTAATGGAGAACATCATATGAACAGTTAAGGGAGCAAATGCACATGTGCAAACTGGCAACAATAATTAAATAAATAATAAACGGAGCAAATCACTTTGAGAGCCTCTGCTCTCTGCTAATACAAATACTGAATGTGGAACCAGGCAAAGCACACCTGTAATGATAGCCCATGGTAAATTGATAAGCTGTATAGCAGCAAGACTATGTAACCAAAAGGAAAGTCTGATGCACTGCATCATGTATGAAAAGCTGCCAGCATATAATGTGTAGTAGCATGAGCTAATCTGTAAATGGGCTATCAAAGATAAGGGTGGGTTAGCCCCTGCAAGACTATCAGCATGAAATAATGTTGCACCAACATAAAACACCAATGTAACAGTGCAATACAGTGATACCCAATACATGTGAACATATAAACTGAGATGAGCTGACGCAATAGTAATACGAATACATCTGTATATACTGTGTTGGATCAACAGAATAAATGTATAAATAGACCGGTGTAATAATGCATTGCACCAACATGCCCAACAACGCCTAAATATCATCAATTAATGGGTAGAGTGCTGAATAGGCCTGTATAGGCAATCTAGGATAATCATTATGCTATGACGCATACCATATGTCATATCGAAATCGTGACAATATATAGCGGTGGCAATCGTAGTGTATATTAGCTATGTAAAGTAATTAGTGTCATAGCACAAAGACATCTACGGTATCAGTGAGGTAGATAAGCAGTAATTGGTGATGATAACCAATGCATAGAAACAAAATAAATCCTGTAGGGTTCAGTAATAATATGTGCGGCCGCAATCAATAATGCAAGCCCCATCCAGTAGGTTCCTGATCTGAGGGCAAAGAGATACATGAAGCAATTAAGTCATTGATTAGAAGCAACCAAGTCCCGATTAAGCTCCGTAACTGTCATGATAGATTGCTCAAAGGAAACAGCTCAGCGACAAATCTTCATTCAGTCCGCGTGGACTTAATGTGTCCAGTTTGTAGATAGTCAGGGCCTCCAATTGAAGGAGAGCTTTATTGCGGTCCCCACCCCTGGGGGACAGTGGAACTTGCGCAATTGGCATGCACCGTAAAGTAGCGAGACTGTGCTGTTTTTCTTTAAACTGAGGAGCCACCGGTTGTTGTGTGAGGTCTTCCTTATTGTCGGTGTCTGCCAAGGCCTTCCTTATTGTAGACCGATGTAAACTGAGGCGTTCCTTAAGCATCCTTATGGTCTTGCCAATGTAGTAAAGCCCACAAGGGCACCGGATGAAATACACCACGTATTTTGAGTCACAATTCATGAAGTCCTTGATGTAAATGCGATGTCCCTGATGTGGATGTGGATAACTTTTGCCAAGCACCATATACTGGCAGTTGACACATCCTCGGCATTTATGCACTCCCACTGGTCTAGTCAACCAGGACTGTTTCTTGCTATATTTGGAACGCGGATCTGCCTGTGTAAGCAAGGCTCCCAAATTACGACCTCTGCGGTAGCAGAACCGGGGAGGGTCCTTGAAATACTGTCCAATTTGCTTGTCGTTGGCCAAAATATCGATGTGTTGCAAGATGCTGCGTCTGATGAACCCTGACGCTGTTGTATAAGTGCTTTTAATGTTGAAGCGGTTATCACCTGTCTTCTTATCTTGCGGTTTTAGCAAGGTACTTCTTTGGATACCTCTTGCCTTTTCCAGTGCCACGGTCACCTCTGCCTGGTCGTAGCCACGTTCCAGGAAGGATTTCTTCATGTCTTCAAGTGCTGCCTCTAGACTTGATGGTTCACTAGTGACTCTGATTACCCTCAAAAACTGTGAAAAGGGTAATCCTTTCTTCATTGGTGCTGGATGGTGGCTGGATGCCAGCAGTAATGTATTTTTATCCGTCAATTTGCGGAAAAGCCTCGTTGCTAAATGACCATTTTCTTTGTACACGATAGTGTCTAGAAAGGCTACCTCAGTGGAGCTAAAACATAATGTGAAGCGTATGGTGGTAGGTAAATGGTTGAGTGTGTCAACAAATGCAAGTGACTCTGCCTCAGTGCCAGACCAAACCAAAAACAAATCATCTATGTAGCAAAAAAACTTGACCAGATATTTACTGTACAATGGATTGTTGAAAAAATGTTCACATTCATAGGAATCCATGAATAGATTTGCATACGATGGGGCCATGTTTGACCCCATCGCAGTGCCTATAAGCTGCAGAAAAAAATCATTTTCAAACTTAAAATAATTTTTATGCAGGATTACGTCCATTAATAACAGCAAAAAATCAGGTGGAGGGCCATCATGTGCAGTAAAGCTCATTAAATGTTCTCTGCCTTCTTGAATGCCATCAATGTGATTAATGTTGGAATATAGGCTTGCAACATCCATTGTTGCCAAAATGTAGTCATCTGCAATGTTTGTCAGAGTAGCCAATTGATTAATGAAATCAGTGGTGTCTTTGATATATGATTTCATTTTAAAGACCATTGGCTGTAGAAAAAAGTTTACATATTGTGAAAGTGGATGTGTCAATGAGCCACGTGCTGAAATAATCGGCCTACCAGGAGGTGCTGTGATGGATTTATGTATTTTTGGAAGAATGTAAATCACTGGAATGATTGGATTGTTTTAGAAATGCACTTGTCTCTTCAGAGATCCATCTGTTTGAGAGCCCAAGATCAATAATAGTATCAATCTCCCTTTTGTAGTTTAGTGTAGGATCCGAAGACAACAGTTTATAATGTGTGGTAACGCCTAATTGATTGCCAATCTCTTGTTTGTAATAACTGTAAGGCATAACCACAACACCACCCCCTTTATCAACTGATCTTATGATGATATCAGTATTTCAGCTGAGTGACTTGATAGCCAGATGTTCTTCCCTTGAAAGATTTGAATAACTGGTTTTATAGTGTTTTAATTTGGCTATGGTATCAAGTCCCACTAAGTGCATGAAAGTGTGAATGCTGTGGTTATGTGTCTGGGGATCGAAGGTACTGCTTGGTTTGAATTTATGCAACTGATTGCTTGTGTCACTCTCTGTAGGATCTGGTGGTATTTTACTAAAAAAGTCTTTTAATTTTAATTGTCTATTAAGACGGTATAGATCGACTTCCCAAGAAAAGGGATCTTGTTTATACGTGGGAACAAATGTGAGGCCTTTTGTGAGGAGGCTAAGTTCAGCAGGTTTGAGAAGATACATATAAAGGACACTAGATGGCGCTCAAACACTATACCTATGTGCAAATAACAGTGAAATAAACAATCAATTAAAATAAAACAAATTATATATAAACTTCACAGTGCAATAAATAAAAATAAAAACACTCAAACCCTTGTAGGACTGTTTCAGGGTCCACACTCAAAGTACAATGGAACGGAACCAGGGGAGCGTCAATACCTGAAAAAATATATACAAACTACCATAGTGTATACTGTATATAAAGCAACATAAAAACGGTAGGGCTCCAAGGAGCAACAGAGTGCTGGATTAGGGAATATAGTCCATAAACAGCATATAATTAGGGAGAATAGTATCCCAGAAGAGAGACAACAGAGCCAAGGATAAAAAAGCCAAATCAAATTTATCCGGAAATGGTAAAATTCAAGGCTTACAAGATACCAGATTCAAACAGGCGTGGGTAACAGGTTTAAAGATGGAACGCCGAGTCGCGACCTCGTGGACCTCCTGCACGTCTGACTTCTCCACCGGTATCTCCTGTACTGCAGACTGGATGCCGATACGTCACTTCCGGGTTTCACGGAACAATTGGCGCCAACGGAACATCAGCTGGAGACTGTCTCCCTCAGGATGGCACGTTGAGGGTTACGCTCTACGCGTTTCGCCGTATAGGGTGGACGGCTTCGTCAGGAGTGACGTAGACCCATGGGAGGATACTATATATACCCTTCCCAATTAAAGTGACCTTTCTCCCCATAGGTCACCACGTATGATGGTCTAATTAGTTGGGTAAATCATTTACACTCACCGCTATAACAGATCTCATCAGAATTTTATACAGATATATTAAAATACAATTTGTTCTTTAATACAATATATAACAATAAAAACCATATTTTTACTCAGAACTAAAAATATATAACAAATGGTAAAACACATCTAACTCAATAGAATTAATAAAATAATCTCCACACATTTCTCTAATTAGGAAAACGTCGATTGATGTATCTCCAAGGGAAAGAAAAAGAAGAAGAAAGACACAATGAGTGTTACTTATAACAGTATATACAATCTATCAAATTCTTTACTCTTTAGTGTACATTTCATTAGTAAGTTTTTGTATATACAAACTTATACTCATAATTAATGTACATCATTCATAGAAAAGCATTTAATTCGAAGTCCACATTAAGTCCCAGTGGAACAAGTGTTTTTAGGGTGAAAATCCAGAAACTCTCTCTCTTTTTCAGAGAGATGATTCTGTTCCCACCTCTCCAGTGTGGTAACACTTGTTCTAATACAGTAAACTTAAGACCTGATGTGTCTCCGTTATGCTTTTGAATAAAATGATTAGACAGAAAGTGTGTTGTAATACCTCGTCTTATATTCCCAATATGTTCAAGTATACGTGTTTGTACTTTTCTTGAAGTTTGACCCACATATTGTAGCCCACATGGGCAAGAAACAAGGTATACTACATGATCCGTTTTACATGTTAAAAGTTGTTTTATACCAAACCGTTTTCCTGTTACGTGTGATATAAAACTAAATTTATCATCCGTCCTGTGTTTACAGGCCGTACATGTAGTGCAACCGTAAAAGCCTTTATTTTGTGTTAGCCACCTGTTTGCAATAGGATTTAATTTTTGCAAAGCACTAGGTGCCAGTTTTTCTTTTAAGGCTTTAGCTCTTTTAAAAATAACATTTGGTTTATCTGGTACAATCTCTCCCAGTACAGAATCATTTTTAACAATATGCCAATACTTATGAATAATTTTTGAGATTTTTTCTGATTGACTATTATAGTTTGTAATAAATGAATACTCAAAGTTATTTTTTGAACTCAACTGATTTTTACTTTTTTCACACAACAAATCTTTTCTGTCTAGATTTTCAGCTTTTATTAAAGCATTTCTTATATCCTTATCTTTATAGTTTTTTTCTTTAAATCTATTCTTTAAAAAAGCTGATTGGGTATGGAAACTGCGATCGTCAGATCAGTTTCTCCTCATACGTCGTATTTGCCCATATGGGACATTTTGCAGCCATTTGGGATGATGACAACTATCCATAGATATATAGTTATTAATATCAACACCCTTAAAAAAGGTCTTGGTTTTAATCAGACCATCCTCAATGTAAATTTCTAAGTCAAGGAAGTTCACTTTTTCCTGACTATAATCACATGTAAAATGTAGATTTAGCAAATTATCATTCAGATAATGGGTGAACTGGATAAGTCCCTTTTCGTCACCTTTCCACACAAAGATGATATCATCTATGTACCTTCGCCACAGGCACAAATTTTCACCCAGCTCCGCAACAGACCATATATGGTCTTCTTCCCATGCTCCCATCAGGAGATTTGCGTAGCTGGGTGCAAATTTCGTGCCCATGGCGGTGCCACATTTCTGTAGATAATATGTACCCTCGAACAAGAAGTAGTTGTGCTCTAAGATAAATTTGATACCATCAAGAATAAAGTTAGCCTGTTCATTTGGCATCTCTAGATCTTTGGCTAATGCTCTGTCAACTGCCTCGTGTCCATCTCGGTGGTTTATACAGGTATATAGTGAGGTGACATCGCACGTCACTAAATACCATCCCTTTTCCCAGACTTGATTGTCCAACATACGCAAGATGTCAGTGGTATCTTTAAGGTAAGAGGGAAGTTCTTTTACATATTTTTGTAAGTAGACGTCTATGTAGGCGGATAGATGGGACGTTAGAGAGTCTATGCCTGCAATAATGGGCCTTCCTGGGGGGTTAATAATACTTTTGTGTAGTTTTGGAAGGTAATAAAATATAGGTCTAACGGGGTTATCTCTATACAGGAAATTATATTCTTCATTGTTTATTACTTCTTCCATTTTTCCTTTATCTAGCAGAATTTTTAGATCTTTTAAGAAATCTGCCGTTGGATCTTTTTTCAAAGGTAAATAGGTATGGCTATCTCCCAGAATCCTATTGGACTCAGCAATATAGTCTTTTCTATTTAGGATAGCTATACCGCCCCCCTTATCAGCTTGTTTTATCACTACAGATGTATCTTCCTGTAAAATTTTTAAAGCTGTTCTCTCAGAATTTGTTAGATTATTTTCAAACATTTTTCCTGATTCTACCAATTTTTCAAAATCTTTTTGTATCAGATTCGAGAATACCTCTAAGTTATTACCCTTTGCAAATTTAGGGTAAAACATAGAAGGTAATTTCAAACCGGAATGGACTAAAGTAGGTGTTCCTATAGACATATTAGTTGAGCAATTCTCTGTAGAATCTTTTTTCAAATTGTCAGATGTTCTCTGCTCTACTTCTTTTGTTCTGAAAAACCTTTTTATAGTGAGTTTTCTAAGGAACCTTTGTGCATCCACAAACAGGCCAAAATTACTGGGACCTACAGTTGGGGCATATTTCAGTCCCTTTGCCATTAATGATTTTTCTGGTTCAGTAAGTACTTTTGAACTAAGGTTGAAGATGTTGTTCCCTATCTCTTGCTTTTTTTGAGATATTTCTTTTTTTCTTCTTCCCCGTTTTCTTCTACTCTTGTTCTCTTCCTTTCTGACGAGGGATCCCTCCTTGCCAGTGGAGCATATTTGTTTGCTCCCTGAAAACAAATATGCTCCACTGGCAAGGAGGGATCCCTCGTCAGAAAGGAAGAGAACAAGAGTAGAAGAAAACGGGGAAGAAGAAAAAAAGAAATATCTCAAAAAAAGCAAGAGATAGGGAACAACATCTTCAACCTTAGTTCAAAAGTACTTACTGAACCAGAAAAATCATTAATGGCAAAGGGACTGAAATGTGCCCCAACTGTAGGTCCCAGTAATTTTGGCCTGTTTGTGGATGCACAAAGGTTCCTTAGAAAACTCACTATAAAAAGGTTTTTCAGAACTAAAGAAGTAGAGCAGAGAACATCTGACAATTTGAAAAAAGATTCTACAGAGAATTGCTCAACTAATATGTCTATAGGAACACCTACTTTAGTCCATTCCGGTTTGAAATTACCTTCTATGTTTTACCCTAAATTTGCAAAGGGTAATAACTTAGAGGTATTCTCGAATCTGATACAAAAAGATTTTGAAAAATTGGTAGAATCAGGAAAAATGTTTGAAAATAATCTAACAAATTCTGAGAGAACAGCTTTAAAAATTTTACAGGAAGATACATCTGTAGTGATAAAACAAGCTGATAAGGGGGGCGGTATAGTTATCCTAAATAGAAAAGACTATATTGCTGAGTCCAATAGGATTCTGGGAGATAGCCATACCTATTTACCTTTGAAAAAAGATCCAACGGCAGATTTCTTAAAAGATCTAAAAATTCTGCTAGATAAAGGAAAAATGGAAGAAGTAATAAACAATGAAGAATATAATTTCCTGTATAGAGATAACCCCGTTAGACCTATATTTTATTACCTTCCAAAACTACACAAAAGTATTATTAACCCCCCAGGAAGGCCCATTATTGCAGGCATAGACTCTCTAACGTCCCATCTATCCGCCTACATAGACGTCTACTTACAAAAATATGTAAAAGAACTTCCCTCTTACCTTAAAGATACCACTGACATCTTGCGTATCTTGGACAATCAAGTCTGGGAAAAGGGATGGTATTTAGTGACGTGCGATGTCACCTCACTATATACCTGTATAAACCACCGAGATGGACACGAGGCAGTTGACAGAGCATTAGCCAAAGATCTAGAGATGCCAAATGAACAGGCTAACTTTATTCTTGATGGTATCAAATTTATCTTAGAGCACAACTACTTCTTGTTCGAGGGTACATATTATCTACAGAAATGTGGCACCGCCATGGGCACGAAATTTGCACCCAGCTACGCAAATCTCCTGATGGGAGCATGGGAAGAAGACCATATATGGTCTGTTGCGGAGCTGGGTGAAAATTTGTGCCTGTGGCGAAGGTACATAGATGATATCATCTTTGTGTGGAAAGGTGACGAAAAGGGACTTATCCAGTTCACCCATTATCTGAATGATAATTTGCTAAATCTACATTTTACATGTGATTATAGTCAGGAAAAAGTGAACTTCCTTGACTTAGAAATTTACATTGAGGATGGTCTGATTAAAACCAAGACCTTTTTTAAGGGTGTTGATATTAATAACTATATATCTATGGATAGTTGTCATCATCCCAAATGGCTGCAAAATGTCCCATATGGGCAAATACGACGTATGAGGAGAAACTGCTCTGACGATCGCAGTTTCCATACCCAATCAGCTTTTTTAAAGAATAGATTTAAAGAAAAAAACTATAAAGATAAGGATATAAGAAATGCTTTAATAAAAGCTGAAAATCTAGACAGAAAAGATTTGTTGTGTGAAAAAAGTAAAAATCAGTTGAGTTCAAAAAATAACTTTGAGTATTCATTTATTACAAACTATAATAGTCAATCAGAAAAAATCTCAAAAATTATTCATAAGTATTGGCATATTGTTAAAAATGATTCTGTACTGGGAGAGATTGTACCAGATAAACCAAATGTTATTTTTAAAAGAGCTAAAGCCTTAAAAGAAAAACTGGCACCTAGTGCTTTGCAAAAATTAAATCCTATTGCAAACAGGTGGCTAACACAAAATAAAGGCTTTTACGGTTGCACTACATGTACGGCCTGTAAACACAGGACGGATGATAAATTTAGTTTTATATCACACGTAACAGGAAAACGGTTTGGTATAAAACAACTTTTAACATGTAAAACGGATCATGTAGTATACCTTGTTTCTTGCCCATGTGGGCTACAATATGTGGGTCAAACTTCAAGAAAAGTACAAACACGTATACTTGAACATATTGGGAATATAAGACGAGGTATTACAACACACTTTCTGTCTAATCATTTTATTCAAAAGCATAACGGAGACACATCAGGTCTTAAGTTTACTGTATTAGAACAAGTGTTACCACACTGGAGAGGTGGGAACAGAATCATCTCTCTGAAAAAGAGAGAGAGTTTCTGGATTTTCACCCTAAAAACACTTGTTCCACTGGGACTTAATGTGGACTTCGAATTAAATGCTTTTCTATGAATGATGTACATTAATTATGAGTATAAGTTTGTATATACAAAAACTTACTAATGAAATGTACACTAAAGAGTAAAGAATTTGATAGATTGTATATACTGTTATAAGTAACACTCATTGTGTCTTTCTTCTTCTTTTTCTTTCCCTTGGAGATACATCAATCGACGTTTTCCTAATTAGAGAAATGTGTGGAGATTATTTTATTAATTCTATTGAGTTAGATGTGTTTTACCATTTGTTATATATTTTTAGTTCTGAGTAAAAATATGGTTTTTATTGTTATATATTGTATTAAAGAACAAATTGTATTTTAATATATCTGTATAAAATTCTGATGAGATCTGTTATAGCGGTGAGTGTAAATGATTTACCCAACTAATTAGACCATCATACGTGGTGACCTATGGGGAGAAAGGTCACTTTAATTGGGAAGGGTATATATAGTATCCTCCCATGGGTCTACGTCACTCCTGACGAAGCCGTCCACCCTATACGGCGAAACGCGTAGAGCGTAACCCTCAACGTGCCATCCTGAGGGAGACAGTCTCCAGCTGATGTTCCGTTTGGCGCCAATTGTTCCGTGAAACCCGGAAGTGACGTATCGGCATCCAGTCTGCAGTACAGGAGATACCGGTGGAGAAGTCAGACGTGCAGGAGATCCATGAGGTCGCGACTCGGCGTTCCATCTTTAAACCTGTTACCCACGCCTGTTTGAATCTGGTATCTTGTAAGCCTTGAATTTTACCATTTCCGGATAAATTTGATTTGGCTTTTTTATCCTTGGCTCTGTTGTCTCTCTTCTGGGATACTATTCTCCCTAATTATATGCTGTTTATGGACTATATTCCCTAATCCAGCACTCTGTTGCTCCTTGGAGCCCTACCGTTTTTATGTTGCTTTATATACAGTATACACTATGGTAGTTTGTATATATTTTTTCAGGTATTGACGCTCCCCTGGTTCCGTTCCATTGAGGTTTGAGAAGATACTCACACATGTTGAACACTACACACTCTACGCTGTGTGCTTGTTCTGACCTCTGGACGTTGTTTGCCGTAACGGATACCTTGTGCTTGTGTCCGCCCCTCCTGGTTTTGTGCCTGTTTTGGGAATGGGGGGGGGAGGGGAGTGGTGGTTTGCCTTGTCCTAAAAAAGACAGAGGGCCCGCTACTGCACCTTCTGCACTGTCTGATTGATCAGTGTCACTAGTGTTGCAAGTGCCACTAGTGGCCGTGGTTTTCTTGTGTTTGGAAAAAAACCTTCTACAGTAGGTTTGTTTTTGGTCTGGTTTGGCTCATTGATCCCAAGCAGCCATCTATACACACGTCTGTCAGAATAATCAGCTTTGACAATTTTAAGCTTTTCCCTTTTATATTTTATCAGATTGTCCCTATATGCATCAATGGTATTCTGAATTTTATCCTGCCAATCAGTAGTCAGTGTCAGTGTCTAATGTGTCGGTGTCTAATGTGTCGGTCAGTGTCAGTGTCTAATGTGCCACCATACTCTTTAGTAATTGTTTCTATATTGCTTTTGATCTTTGTCAGCTCCTTGCTTGACTGCTCAATGACCAAAATCATTAAGTCAAAAGAGCATTTATTTAAAATCCCTATCCACTTTTTGCAGAAATTGGGGTCCCCCCTGCCAATAGTTGGTTGATTGCTGACGCGGAAGCCCCTAGGGATAAGACCTTCTTTATGGTAGTGAGAGATGGTAACACCATGCAAATAGAAGTCAACCTCTTTTTTCTTCAATTTTATCAAATCATTAAATACATCCGATGGTTTATCTGGTCCAAACACAGTTTGTATGTCATCTGTATACCTGATCTGAGCAATCTCAGTATCAGAGAAACTCACTGTATCCGAGATACCCGTGAATATGCCAGCCACATCATCAGTGTACACCATAAGTCACCAAAGGAAATGTTTCAATAATCGCACAAAGTAATATAGTCAATGATTGAACCCTGTAAGTCCTCAGGATCAACCAACACAAAGTAGAGGGTGCACTTAGTCCGTAATGCAATACAGTGAATAAATGAGAACAAGGCACTCCGTCGGGTAGACATAGGTGGGTGCAAATCCTATATAAATCAAATAGGCTATACGATACCGTTTGAGCGAATATCAGAGGCAGCACTCCAGAAGGTAGTCAAAAAAATGTGTATTTAGTGTGAGATATAAACCAACGTTTCGGTCCTCCACACGGGACCTTTCTCAAGGTGATGAACAAACAGAGTGAGTCATAACACATATATATACCCTAAGCAACCAATACAAACAGGTGCAACATATGATTTAATGTATTAATCACTTACATGCTGTATACAGGAGCTGCCCAAAGAAACCAGGCTGTCAGATGACAGCAAGAACGCTGTAGCACTCCTGCCACGTAGGCAGTGCTTACTGCGCATGTGTGTGTGAAAAGTTGAAGTGTCAGAGTGCTGAGACTCCTGTCAATGACTTAATTGCTTCATGTATCTCTTTGCCCTCAGATCAGGAACCTACTGGATGGGGCTTGCATTATTGATTGCGGCCGCACATATTATTACGGAACCCTACAGGATTTATTTTGTTTCTATGCATTGGTTATCATCACCAATTACTGCTTATCTACCTCACTGATACCGTAGATGTCTTTGTGCTATGACACTAATTACTTTACGCAGCTAATATATACTACGATTGCCACCGCTATATATTGTCACGATTTCGAATATGACATATGGTATGCATCATAGCATAATGATTATCCTAGATTGCCTATACAGGCCTATTCAGCACTCTACCCATTAATTGATGATATTTAGGCGTTGTTGGGCATGTTGGTGCAATGCATTATTACACTGATCTATTTATACATTTATTCTGTTGATCCAACACAGTATACTGTATACAGATGTATTCGTATTACTATTGCGTCAGCTCATCTCATTTTATATGTTCACATGTATTGGGTATCACTGTATTGCACTGTTACATTGGTGTTTTATGTTGGTGCAACATTATTTCATGCTGATAGTCTTGCAGGGGCTAACCCACCCTTATCTTTGATAGCCCATTTACAGATTAGCTCATGCTACTACACATTATATGCTGGCAGCTTTTCATACATGATGCAGTGCATCAGACTTTCCTTTTGG
The DNA here is from genome assembly GCF_040206685.1 of Ascaphus truei. Taxonomy (NCBI): domain Eukaryota; kingdom Metazoa; phylum Chordata; class Amphibia; order Anura; family Ascaphidae; genus Ascaphus; species Ascaphus truei. The sequence goes on along the minus strand of NC_134484.1, from coordinate 215,199,227 downwards.
TTACATAGTCTTGCTGCTATACAGCTTATCAATTTACCATGGGCTATCATTACAGGTGTGCTTTGCCTGGTTCCACATTCAATATTTGTATAAGCAGAGAGCAGAGGCTCTCAAAGTGATTTGCTCCGTTTATTATTTATTTAATTATTGTTGCCAGTTTGCACATGCGCATTTGCTCCCTTAACTGTTCATATGATGTTCTCCATTAGACAAGGGACATGAGTATTAGCACTCGTTTTTGGACACAGATTGGCTTCACATAGTTCACAAACGTGCTATGGTCTCCCACAACATACTTTGTGTGCCAGCATGAGTCAAAGCGCATTAGCTGTTGATCGCGGACAGTTCCGCATTATTTATTTATTTACAGGCAGTTCGCGCATGCGCAATGGTTAGTCAATGGGTCTCCATGAACTAATCTCTCCCTGCTACAGCGTTATGCTCACACATGCGCAGTAACATTTCCCTTTGCCTAGATGCGCCCTCCACTGGATCGGCACCACGTGACAGGAGTCTCAGCACTCTGACACTTCAACTTTTCACACACACATGCGCAGTAAGCACTGCCTACATTGCAGGAGTGCTACAGCGTTCTTGCTGTCATCTGACAGCCTGGTTTCTTTGGGCAGCTCCTGTATACAGCATGTAAGTGATTAATACATTAAATCATATGTTGCACCTGTTTGTATTGGTTGCTTAGGGTATATATATGTGTTATGACTCACTCTGTTTGTTCATCACCTTGAGAAAGGTCCCGTGTGGAGGACCGAAACGTTGGTTTATATGTCACACTAAATACAAATTTTTTTGACTACCTTCTGGAGTTCTGCCTCTGATATTCGCTCAAATGGTATCGTATAGCCTATATATATATATATATATATACATACACTGGCGACACACTTTATTCGAGCTTGGCTAGTCCCACGAATTCGGGTATACCCGGGTGTATTGAGGTTTGTGACTGTTTTCTGCCCGAGTACATTGAGTTATTTTCCAAGCAGGGATTGAAGCATTTTATTCCCGCTGGCTGCAATACTGCACAGTATATATATATAAACTGCATTACAATGCATGAATTTATGCCATCTGGTAGACACGCGAAGCATTGCAGCCTATTAAATCCTAATCATTATCATTTAACAGATCAGCCGCCCATCAGCCAGGCATGAACCCAGGCTGGGAAGGCAAATGCAACGGGGCTTGTCAGAGGTTAGGAGTGGCGCATTCCAGGTATCTGCCAGGTACATACCGGGTATTTGCTCGAATAAAGTGTGTCGGTGCAGTATATGCAAATATAACTGTATGCTCATCTGCATGTCTTAGGCAGGTCTGCAACCCCGCCTTTCCCCATCATCACCCAGCATACAGCACTTCCACTGCAGCAAGGGATTCTGGGAAATGACATGAAAATGAGCACACAGTGTCACTTTTTGCCTCAATAACCATTTTTAACATGGTTCCCTATAGGCTTAAGCTTGCTGCATGGACACAGCTTTGAGCACAGCCAGGGTTAAGGTGCATACCCAGAAAAACACCCACAGACAGCTGTTTCGACCTTGATGGGTCTCATCAGTGTGGGGTTGATTTTACTGGGAATGCAAGAGAGGCTATGGGATAGGCTAAACCATAATACTGAGTTAAGTTATGGTGAGTAAAAAAAAGTGACAAAAACCCTCCACAGGAAAGCAAATATGCAAACATAACTGTATGCTCATCTGCATGTCTTAGGCAGGTCTGCAACCCCGCCTTTCCCCATCATCACCCAGCATACAGCACTTCCACTGCAGCAAGGGATTCTGGGAAATGACATGAAAATGAGCACACAGTGTCACTTTTTGCCTCAATAACCATTTTTAACATGGTTCCCTATAGGCTTAAGCTTGCTGCATGGACACAGCTTTGAGCACAGCCAGGGTTAAGGTGCATACCCAGAAAAACACCCACAGACAGCTGTTTCGACCTTGATGGGTCTCATCAGTGTGGGGTTGATTTTACTGGGAATGCAAGAGAGGCTATGGGATAGGCTAAACCATAATACTGAGTTAAGTTATGGTGAGTAAAAAAAGTGACAAAAACCCTCCACAGGAAAGCAAAAATGCAAATATAGCTGTATGCTCATATGCATGTCTTAGGCAGGTCTGCAACCCACTGCAGCAAAAGATTCTGGGAAATGACATGCAAATGAGCACATAGTGTCATTTTTTGCCTCAATAACCATTTTTAACATGGTTCCCTATATTGAGGCAAAAAGTGACACTGTGTGCTCATTTGCATGTCATTTCCCAGAATCCCTTGCTGCAGTGGAAGTGCTGTATGCTGGGTGATAATGGGGAAAGGTGGGGTTGCAGACCTGCCTAAGACATGCAGATTAGCATACAGTTATATTTGCATATTTGCTTTCCTGTGGAGGGTTTTTGTCACTTTTTTTACTCACCATAACTTAACTCAGTATTATGGTTTAGCCTATCCCATAGCCTCTCTTGCATTCCCAGTAAAATCAACCCCACACTGATGAGACCCATCAAGGTCGAAACAGCTGTCTGTGGGTGGTTTTCTGGGTATGCTCAAAGCTGTGACCATGCAGCAAGCTTAAGCCTATAGGGAACCATGTTAAAAATGTTTATTGAGGCAAAAAGTGACACTGTGTGCTCATTTGCATGTCATTTCCCAGAATCCCTTGCTCTATGCTGGGTGATAATGGGGAACGGCGGGGTTGCAGACCTGTCTAAGACATGCAGATGAGCATACAGATATATATATATATATATATATATATATATATATATATATATATATATATATAATCAAAGGCTCCTTACCAGGCAGACCAGAGAATCCAGGGAATCCAAAGCAGGCACAGCAAGGAAGAGACAGCACACTTGTTAGCAAAAAGAATTGTATTAGTGAAGCAGGCACAAAACACCAACGTTTCGGTCCTAGAAACAGGACCTTTATCAAGGGAGTGCTTGATAAAGGTCCTGTTTCTAGGACCGAAACGTTGGTGTTTTGTGCCTGCTTCACTAATACAATTCTTTTTGCTAACAAGTGTGCTGTCTCTTCCTTGCTGTGCCTGCTTTGGATTCCCTGGATTCTCTGGTCTGCCTGGTAAGGAGCCTTTGATTGTATTCATTCATATGGGACTAAGCACCTGTCCTCATCTGTATTTGTGTGCCATCTGCTCTGTTACCTATATATATATATATATATATATATATATATATATATATATATATATATATATATATATATATATATATATATATATATCCTGTTTTAAAAGAATTACCCACTGGCCTGTAGTATTGATATTTTGGTATGTTTGAATATCAAAAGGTGTTTTTTGTTCTCCCCTCTTAACTGTGTGCAGCTAATTGACCAACTGGAACTTGTTGGAGCTGATTTTTTGGGGAGGGGGGAGGGTCATGTGACTGCTTTAGCTGTATAAAACTAATACCCCCCCTGCATTTGCAGGAACTGCATTGGCATTATATAGTGAGGCATTTTAAAGCAAGCTTTTTAAGTGAGAATATATAATTAGACTATAGGGTGACTAGAGGTGACTGGGGACTTAATCTTTCTAGTAACTCTACTACACAAGGCAACAAACGGTGAGCTTACATGACCACACTATGACCCTATGCTTGTAGCCTGTTCAATTTAACCCCCCACCCCTTTACAAATTATTTCACTGTAGCCTCACCCAACACTGACTGCACACATCTACCTGCCTCACCCACACAGCCCACGGCAAACCACGAATAGACCCTAGCATTGCAATGCAGCAAAACATTTGACAAGGAAAAGGCACACCCTTGCTGTTTAGTCTACACACTCTTGTCTCACTACAGCTCCATGCAGCATTACCTACCTCTGGCATAATGAACCTGGTATGTACTTCAACTTTGTTCTTTCTCGTGGTCTCACGGAAATATTACTCCCTCTATCCACTACAAACTCCTCCATCCTGGCCCACACCCAACATAACCATACACCCTGGACTACACAAAAGCCTTTCACTATCTAGTGAATGTTGGTGGAGAACTCTGAAAACCAGCACACCAACCACCACACATTCAAATGGCAAACATCATAAAATTACAACTTGCATACAACTACTCAAATTTCTACTCCTACTATTACTCTCTTTAGCAGGTGATATTGGTCCTAACCAAGGCCCTCCCATTTCAACTCTGTCACATACCCCTGAGAATACCACCTTCAAATTCCAAAAGGGGCTATCTGTCGCCCATATAAATATCTGGAGCCTGCTGCCCAAACTGGATGAACTAAGAGCATGGTGCCTTATGCATAAACCAAAAGCCATTGTTCTTACAGAAACATGGCTACCCCTAAAACCCCTGATGCACATATTGCCATTCTAGGAGAGATAGGTCAAAGAGAGGAGGAGGGGTGTTTTTTTATATTGCAGACACCTTACAATTTACACTGCTAAAATTGCCCCAGAAAGCCCACCCTCTTTTGAAATCCTAGTTGGCAGAATCTGCCTCCCCTTTTCTAAGCCCATGTTGCTTGCTGGCATCTACGGCCCCCCTAAAGCCCCTCTACAGTCCCTGACTGATATCACCCAGTTTCTTGGCTTCATTTCCTCTCTGAATGAGAAGAGTGAGCTGCTAGTTCTTGGGGATTTCAACTTCAATTGGCCTGACCCTACAAACCACAAAATCCAGATACAAATCAAATCGCGTAACCTACCGCAACTCATTTCCAAACCCACATGGACAAACCTAAAATCGCACAACCATTCCTTGCTTGACTGGATTCTCTCCTCAAATCCCAACAGAATCCAATCCTCTGGCATCCTTCCTGACATTTTCAGTGACCATGCAATAGTGTGGAATGGAAGGGCTCTGGCGCAACTGCGCATGACAGACTCCAGAAGGTCCCGGATTAATTCAACAAACTTTATTGGCACAAAGAAACAATAGGGCTACACCACGATCTCCCCCTCTATGCGTTTCACCCTCTGGAATAGGGCTTCATCTCCGAGACGAAGCCCTATTCCAAAGGGTGAAACGCGTAGAGGGGGAGATCGTGGTGTAGCCCTATTGTTTCTTTGTGCCAATAAAGTTTGTTGAATTCATCCGGGACCTTCTGGAGTCTGTCATGCGCAGTTGCGCCGGAGCCCTTCCATTCCATGCAATTCTACTGAAGGCTGCACGCGGGAGCTGGAGAACAGAGGAAAGCAGGACCCAGACCGGAGTGGAGACATAGGTAAGGGTTTTTACTTTTTTACCTTCTCCATATACTCCGGTCACTCTAGTGGTCACACATAGCTGCCTCCTACCCAGCCCACATGATAACCCTGACACAATTTGGTGCACTTGCTGAACACCGAAGCGCAGGGCAGGCTTTTTCTTTGGATTACCATGCAATAGTGTACTGTGTATGGAAAATTAAACTGCCCCAATCAAGCCCTAAAGTTCTCCTCACTAGAACATTTAGAAACTTTAACCCACAACAGTTTCTGGCTGACCTTACCAACTGCCCTTGGCACAGAATCAACTTTATTCCCGACCCTGATTCTGCGCTCGACTATTTCCAATCTGAGTTCTTAAAACTCTGTCATACCCATGCTCCACTCTGCAGAATAAGGGTACGGGGTGTCCACCTTCCATGGGTTACACCTGACCAATTATGACTCTACCTATTCAGGGATGCCTTGTGGAAAAGCTACAAAGTAACTGGCACTACCAAGGATCTCAAACACTACAGATGCCTGCGGAACATGTGCACAAGGCAAACAAGACACGTAAAAGCACAATATTACTCTTACAATCTCCACCAGAATACATAAAACCCAGCTAACTTCTGGAAGGTTATCAACAATATATTCCATCCTTCTAACCATCAACATCCAATTAATATCACTACGGGTGATATTACTCTGACAAACCCCACTGACATTGCAAATGCATTCAATGATTATTTTGTGGGGTGTGCTACTAACGTATTAGCGAAACGCAACCCAAACCACAAACCTTAATCTCATCCTGGGAGTACCCATATAGCCCCACCCCCTCCCAACACTGCCCACAATTTTCAATTTGGCCCAGTATCCGAAGGGAAGATTACACAAGCGCTCCTCAAATTAAATCTAATCAGCCCATGTGGACCTGACTTACTACAATCTAGGTTCCTAAGACTTGGTGCCCCAGCAATTGCCAAACCAATTGCTTTCATAGTCAACTCTATCCTGTCTGCAAGCCATATCCCTAAGATCTGGAAAACTGCCAGAGTTGTCCCAATCTTCAAATGTGGGGACAAAAACACTGTCTCAAACTAAAGGCCAATCTCCCTTCTCCCAATCCTATCCAAAGTTATGGAAAAATGTGTCCACTCCCAATTAAGCGATTACTATACCAAGACAAATTTCCCTAGCCAATTCCAATCTGGCTTTCGCCCCAAACACTCTACCGTAACTACCCTGCTAAAAGTTTACAATGAAATCCAGTGTAGAATGGAACGGGTTCAACTCACTGGTACAATATTTCTAGATTTTGCAAAGGCTTTTGATACTGTTGATCATGCTATCCTGCTTAACAAACTCAGAGCTCTGGAAGGGAAGCATGCTTTAAACTTGTTTCAGTTCTACCTATCAGGTAGATCCCAACATGTGTCCATCTAAGGCTCTAACTCCAACACACTGGATATCACCTGTGGCGTCCCACAAGGCTCTGTTCTGGAGCCCCTTCTCTTCTCAGTGTTCATCAATGGTCTTCCCACAGTTTGTAAGGAAGCTTCAATACACATGTATGCAGATGACACAATCCTATATGCACACAGCCATAGCCTCTCCGACCTTTAACTCATTTTTCAGTCTGACTTTTTGAGACTCGAAACCTGGATTTCCCAAAACAAACTGTTTTTAAACACTGACAAGACTGTAGCAATGGTAATTGGAACCAAGACTACATTTTTAAAGCTTCCAGTGACTGAGCTCCAGATCAGAACCAACGCTAACACCACCCTAACTCCTGTTACTAGTTTTCAATACCTGGGCATATGGTTTGACTCCCACTTAACATTCGGAATTCACATTGATACCCTGACATCCAAAACCTTTGCTAAACTAGGTGTACTGTACAGAAACAAATCCTCCCTAAGCCTGCTGGTCAGAAAGCGTATTGCACAGCAGATACTAATGCCAGTTATCGACTATGGAGACATAGTATATGGCTCGGCACCACAAACCCACCTTAGCAAACTTGACACCCTCTACAATTCAATTTGTCATTTTGTTCTCCAATGCAATTACAACACACATCACTGCGAAATGCTCATAGAACTAGAAGTTCACCTTTCCTGTCTTGCCTTCAAATACTTTCTGGGCAAGCTACCCACCTATCTGAACGAGCTCCTTACTCCTACCACATGCAGCACTTATCATCTGAGATCAGACTCCAAAATACTGTTCATGGTCCCAAGGCTCAACAAAGTATCCAGCCGCTCCTCTTCTTACCGTGCACCCCAAAACTGGAACAACCTACCGGAGACTCTCACATCCACCACCAGTTTCCACCACCAGTTTACACTGGCGACACACTTTATTCGAGCTCGGCTAGTCCCACGAATTCGGGTATACCCAGGTGTATTGAGGTTTGTGACTGTTTTCTGCCCGAGTGCATTGAGGTATTTTCCAGGCAGGGATTGAAGCATTTTATTCCCGCTGGCTGCAATACTGCACAGTATATATATATATATACTGCATTACAATTCATGAATTTATGCCATCTGGTAGACACGCGAAGCATTGCAGCCTATTAAATCCTAATCATTATCATTTAACAGATCAGCTGCCCGTCAGCCAGGCATGAACCCAGGCTGGGAAGGCAAACGCAACGGGGCTTGTCAGAGGTGAGGAGCGGCGCATTCCAGGTATCTGCCAGGTACATACTGGGTATTTGCTCGAATAAAGTGTGTCGGTGCAGTAAGTTCTTTCAAAACTAAGGCTGTCTCACATTTTAATCTGGTCTGTAACTATTACATAAGCCAATAATATACATCTTCCCTAACTGTGCATGCAATGTATTGTATGTAATGTATACCCTGTTCATTTATGCAACTGTATTTGTAACCATGTATTATTTGTCATATTAACTATGTCCAGGACATACATGTATATATGTATATGTATATGTATTATATATTATATATTATATATGGGCATGAGGAAGCCACTGTACACATGAATGGGTGAAGAGTGGGGGTAGTTGCCTGGGAAGGCTGGGTGGTTATCGGGGCAGGGTGGGTTAACCCCTTACTTACTTTCACGGTTATTAACCAATAAGGTAATTAAGGGGTTAGGGGACATTGAATGTATTTGCTATGTATTTTTGTGGCAACGGAGGACACCTGCTGTATCCTGATGGGGACATCCATTATTTTGCTGTGGTAAGTAGAACTGTGTTAATTTACTTTATTTATGCTGGTTTATGTGTTTAATAATGGGCAAATAATCTATTATCCATATCTGGTGTTTTCGGTGGTGGTGGTGGTGGTGGTGGTGGTGGGTATTGATTTATTTAAATGTTGGACATGTTTTACTTTTTTTACATACAGGGTTGGAGACCACCTGAGGACCCCCAGACGCCTACGGATACCAACTGCAGACTCATGGGGACCCTTGCGGGGATGAAACGGGGGCCCCAAAGCTGTGATGGCCCCTCGGACCCTCAGCGACCACCCATGGTCCCCCAGACCCCTGTGGGAACCACCTGAAGGCCTCAGACACAAGTGGGGATGGCCCGGGAACCCCCTGAAACCTGCGGGCCCACCTGAGGACCACATTGTGGCACATGGTGACCCGCAGGGACCACCTGTAGGCCCACGGTGCCTTGCGGGGACAACCCAGGGACTCCCAGACCCTGTGGGAACCCCCTCTGGTGCACTGTGGGGCCTGCAGACACCCGTCGGGACAACCAGGGACTACCGTAGGCCTCGGGTATTAAGCCAGTAGGTATAATAATAAATATTTTTTTTATGGGGAGGGGCACAGGGGGTGGGTGGGTTATGTATTCATGTTTATTAAATATGGTAATGTTTATTGTGGGACCTAGGAGGTGGGTAGTGGGGCTATTATGTGTAATGTTTTTATTGTTGGTTGTGGAGAGGGGTGAAGAGTGTATTGTCCCAAAGGGGTGGTGGGTGGGCCTCCCGGGTTGGTAGTGGGGGAGGGTGGTTAGGCCTCCTGGGTAGGTAGTGGGTGAGGGTGGGTTAACCCCTTAATTTCTCTAGTGGTTACAAACCGCTAAGGTGATTAAGGGGTTAGGGGACATTAGATTGGCTCTTTTTATTCATGTGTATTTTTTTCAGCACCGGTGGGCAGGGACGGGGTTGGGATTAGGGCGGCATTCATCGTGGGTGCCTGGCAGGGGTGAGTGCAAGATGTATTTAATTTATTATGTCTGCATCTTGTGTTTTAAATTGGCAAATGCATTATTATCTATATATGGATAATAGTAATTTTGCCCATTACTGTACTGTATGTGTAAGGGGGCGAGAGGGGGGGTGTATTTGAAATAGTAATGTTTATTGAGGGTCTAGGAGGTGGGTAGTGGGACTGTAATGTGTTATGTTTTTATTGTGGGTAGTGGAGGTGGTTGAAGGGGATATTAGCTCCAAGTATGGGTATTTAGCCCTGCAGGTGTGTAGCGGTAGGGGTTAAGCCCATCATTACTGTAGCGGTATCAACCGCTAAGATAATGAAGGGTTTAATTCCACCCGCAGTTCCCTCGCAAGACCTAAACACCCACCAAGGGACAAATACCCCCTTCACCCACCCCCTCTTCCCACAATAAGCCTGGCATGGGTGGTTAACCCCTTCATTGTCTTAGCGGTTAGTCGCTAAGGTAATGACTTTGGCTGTAAATGCATTTTTCCTGCATCGGATGCATGCCGGGGGGCTACGGTGCTGATATTAATGGTTATCAGCTCAGGAGACCCCAGCATCAATCCGACATAGGAAAAGGGCCTGATTGTTTCTAAGTCCTGTCTCTCCCTCCTCGCCGCTTATCCCCAGCTTCTTGCCAACTCTTTGTGCTGGGACGAATTGGAGAGGAATTGTCAATTCTAGAATGGCGAGAAGCTGATCAGGGCTACTAGAATTCAGCGAGTTTAAAAAAGTGGCAAACAGTGGCTTTTCACCGTGCGTCTATGACACGGTAGACAAGGTCTCATCAACACATTAATACCGGGATTCTGGATTGAGCACAACAAGGAGGGCAAAATAAATTGTCATTTATTTTTTTTCAGACAAACACACAAATCTTCACAATTACACTGGATAAACACTTACTGGGATGGGAAAACGAAATCAAATGTCCATGAAAAGAATGACTTGAAAACAAAGTATCTGGGCACCCCTGCACGCATACAAGTGGGTGCGCGATTTGAGCTTTGTGACAGTCCTCGGCTTGCGTAACAAGTTGCCACCCCTTTATCTCCACTGGAGGAAATATGTTTGTTTAGTCCTTACAAGATTCGTTCGGGAATCCTTAGCTCAAATGAATTCTGGAAGAGAGGTGCAAATCTTCATTACGATGTAGTTAACCCCTCACACTCCGGAACCGCTGACGCTATAACGTGGCCGTACCTTGGTTGAACCAGGCGATTCTCTCTAGGACTGGGCTGCGGGCATTTTATAGGGTTAAGGGTCCTATCTTTAACATACCCAGCCAATCCTCCCTTGGGAACAACTTTTCCCACCTATCCCCGACTTGCCATTAACTCACATAAAGGGCATACATTGCTTCCCGGTCTGCTAAGAGCAAGCGCTAAGGTGACACCTAAGCAGCTTAGCATACCGGGCCCAACCACTTACCTGGCGACAGCAAGTCTTGGGTTTGGCTACCAAGTGTGAATAGCCCATACTTCACACCGGTATCTGGTACTTGGCAATATCCCGGCCACCCAAACACCTAGGGTCTCTGAGGCTTTTCAACTCCGAACTTCTCTAGACACTGGGGCGCCAACTTAGCAGTGTGCCCTTTGAAGTACAGAGATGAAAAATCCCTCAGCTCATTCATCCATAACATATTGACATGTTAATGGATTCATTGCTGGACTGGCAGGAAAGGGTTCCTGCCATTACATTTCAAAACCCCACTGAAACACATGGTATTTTTATATATACTTTCTGTATGTGTGGGGGACATAGAAACAATATGTATGTGCATGTTACATTTGCAACTATCTGCATTCCAAAAATTAGAGTGCTAACTGCTTCCTAGCACAGGTTAGCCACTTAATTGAATGGGCTCTTTGATGTGGGTTGCGGTTTGACCTATAATCGTTCCGGGTTACAAGACTGCATAAAATGTATCCATGCTGGCTTTGATCGGTAACTGCAGACTCACTTCACCAATTCATATTAAGTGGATAACAAGATGGCTGGATACATAGTAGCGCTCAGGTACTTCAGCGAGACTGCAGACAACTTATTCAATTGACTTTGCGGTTTAGACGTTTGTGGTTTAGAAAATGATACCCATCTTCAATGCAGCCACTTACTTGCAGGCACACATGCAATTAGCTCTTGGCAAAGCGCTAGAAGCTCCCCCTTGTGTCGTGAATACAGTTTGCACATTTTCCCATTCATTCATAACACTGCAGCTAGCTTCTGAGCTACAAAACAGGGACAATAAAGATATGGTATTGATGCAACGGCCGTTATTCGAACACTTCACGCGGTGTGTAGATCGGAATACCCATGCGGTGGCGCGCAATTTTTTTGAATCGTGCCGACTTAAACACGCGGGTTGATTATCGTTTTGTCCAGATCAGAAAATGGCATTTTAGCCTTGTCTGCAATACCGTCGAGAAACTCAAGTTGGCAATCGCGAGTTGATGTCATAAAATCCAATAGCAATTCAATGTAACATGTTGCCTAAAATCGGCTGAGCTGCCTGCCACGCATGCGGTAGTGCAATAAGCCCTTATAAATTTGCCTTCCCCCCACACACACATTTCAGTGTCTGATAGTCATGTCTGCAATACTGTAGTAGAATCAAATAATCAATAATAGACTTCCCACTTTATAATTATTTTATTATACACAGAGCATCGTGTATCTGTATTATACACAGAGCAGCGTGTATCTGTATTATACACAGAGCAGCGTGTATATTTGTATTATACACAGAGCAGCATGTGTATCTGTATTATACACAGAGCAGCGTGTGTCATACACAGAGCAGCGTGTGTATCTGTATTAAACATGGAGCAGCGTGTGTATTATACACAGAGCAGCATGTGTATCTGTATTATACACAGAGCAACGTGTATATCTGTATTATACACAGAGCAGCATGTGTATCTGTATTATACACAGAGCAGTGTGTGTATATGTATTATAAACAGAGCAGCGTGTCTTATACACAGAGCATCGTGTTTATTATACATGGAGCAGCGTGTGTATTATACACAGAGCAGTGTGTGTATCTGTATTATACACAGAGCAGTGTGTGTCTTATACACAGAGCAGCTTGTGTATTATACACGGAGCAGCGTGTGTATTTTACACGGAGCAGCGTGTGTATTATACACGGAGCAGTGTGTGTATTATACACAGAGCAGCGTGTGTATCTGTATTATACACAGAACAGCGTGTTTATCTGTATTATACACAGAGCAGCATGTGTATTATACACAGAGCAGCAAGTGTATTATACACAGAGCAGCATGTGTCTGATATTCATGCCTGCAATACTGTAGTAGAATCAAATAATCAATAATAGACTTCCCACTTTATAATTATTTTATTATACACAGAGCAGCGTGTATCTGTATTATACACAGAGCAGCGTGTATCTGTATTATACACAGAGCAGCGTGTGTATCTGTATTATACACAGAGCAGCGTGTGTCATACACAGATCAGCGTGTGTATCTGTATTAAACATGGAGCAGCATGTGTATTATGCACAGAGCAGCATGTGTATCTGTATTATACACAGAGCAGCGTGAGTATCTGTATTATACACAGAGCAGCATGTGTATCTGTATTATACACAGAGCAGTGTGTGTATCTGTATTATACACAGAGCAGCGTGTGTCTTATACACAGAGCAGCGTGTGTATTATACACGGAGCAGTGTGTGTATCTGTATTATACACAGAGCAGTGTATGTATCTGTATTATACACAGAGCAGCGTGTGTCTTATACACAGAGCAGCGTGTGTATTATACACGGAGCAGTGTGTGTATTTTACACGGAGCAGCATGTGTATTAAACACGGAGCAGTGTGTGTATTATACACAGAGCAGCGTGTGTATCTGTATTATACACAGAGCAGCATGTTTATTTGTATTATACACAGAGCAGCATGTGTATTATACACAGAGCAGCGTGTGTCTGATGTTCACGTCTACAATACTGTAGTAGAATCAAATAATCAATAATAGACTTCCCACTTTATTATTATATATATTTTTTTCTACATGCCTTTATGACCAACCATTACTGTATATGTTTTGATACTTTACTGTACGAGGTGGTACAGTATACTGTGATTTTTATTTGTATTGGTGGGAGGCACGGGTCAGCACATTTTTAATGAGCTGGCCAGAAGATATGATTTCAGGGGGAAAAAATGTACGGTATTAAAATTTTCGTTAATCCGGTCATCCTGTAATCGTTCACACACTCCAAGAAGCTTTCCCCCAGTTACAGTACTTTCTGTTCTTGTTCTTTCTTAAGCGGTGGACTTCAACTGGATTTGTAAGCAGTATCAACAACACAACACCCCTCCCCACCCCCCACAGAGCCATTCAAGAAAATGTAGCGTGCTTTTCTTGAACTGTTAATAGTAATAAGATTAACATGTTGCCTGAAACAAGTGCGATTAGCCCTACTAAACTGCTATTGTACTGTAACAAAACAAGTCAACTTGAAGTTCACTGCATATCAACAACGCAATGTCCCCCCCCCTCCAACAGAGCCATTCACGTCAATGTACTGTAGCGTTATATCATGAGCTTGGCAGAAAACATGTTTGATAATCCTTCATGCAGGAAAATAGTATTTTTCTTTAGAATTTTATTGGTTAATGAATAATACAAAAATACAGTAGCGCTTTTTCCTACAGTAAATTCCTGTACAAGCTTGTCTTTTTCTTTGTTATGGCTGCATTTGAATCTGTATTGCGTACTGTACAGTACTGAAAATAAAAAGAAACAATTACTGGTACTGAACTGCATGTAAGACATTGCGTTTTAACCAATATTGGACTATGGGAGGGGGGGGGGGGTTCGGCATGAAATTTCTTCTCTTTATCTTCTCCTTAATCTTACACCGCTCTGAAAATTAAAAGAAACATTTAATGCAGACATGGTTATTTTTACTGCCATACTTACTGCACCTGTATCATACTGACCTGTGCATTATTAACAGAAATAATTGATTAAACAATAAAAATATTATATTTTCTTTTTTTATAAAACATATTTTTTTATATATTTTCTCCCCCAAACTAATTAATATACAGTAACTACTGAAAGGAGAGGGTGGTAGAGGGGGGAGAGAGGGGAGTTTGTGTAAGATACAGGTTGGTTTGTACATGAACACAGTACTATAATCTTACAGCTCTGAAAATTAAAAGAAACAATTACTGCAGACATGGTAATTTTTACTGCCATACTGCTGCGGCAGAGTTTATTCGAGCATTTGCCCGTTCTCTGCCGCAGTAGTAGCCTGGCGCGCGCCCGAGAGTGACGGGCGCGCGCCGAAGCAGCGGAAGAGCGCCCTCCGATCGGGGCGCTCTCCCTACCGCTGCCGGGTCCGCCGGGTCCCCCGGAACCCCCTGCCGCTGTCCCGCGATCGCGGGACACCAGGGCTCCCTCGGGGAGCCCCTGGACGCGCGTGCAGGGGGCGCATGCTCCCAAAGACGCGTGACCGCGCGTCTATGACGCGCGGCACGCCGAGGGGCGGCCACTAGCAAGCCGGGAGATTTCCCGGCTTGCGGTACCGACCACACTCGAATAAAGTGTGTCGGTACTGTACTTACCTGTATCATAATTACCTGTGCCTTATTACTTTCCCAAGGCCTGGCCATTACATTGTAAAACAATAGGCATCACAGTCGCAATATGATCGATATATTTATGACATCTTTCTACGGTGAGTATGTTGTTCCAGAAATTCAGTATCCCCTTTTCTAATTCATCCTTTTTTGACGGTTTCCACACTTTTCTGATATAATCCTTCAACTGATACCATACCATTTCGATGGGAATAAAATCTGGTGATTTGGAATACAGTAGGAGGGGGAAAAAAGGTGAATTACTTAAAGAGATATAAACTGTGTAAAACAATGAGAAATGGTTATCCAACTTACTCCACTGGCATCTTAACCCAATTGATACCGTTAGCAAGTATGTGAGCTGCTGACGCGGTGTGTTTAGGATCATTGGAAGAACTGGTGACCAAATGGGAAATCATTCCTAATGTATTCAACAACATGTGTAATTATGTGGTCATGAAAAAAAGCTTTATTCATGATTCCTGGAACAAGAAAAGAAAAATGTAACATTATGGTACAAAATACTGTACAGTACAGCTGTCCAGTGCATAAGGCCACAGCATGTGGATTTGTGCATTATTTTACCCTCAAAGATGATGATGCATCCTGGTCCTTGTCTAGAGATGGCACCCCACACATGCATCTTCACTGGGTGCTTGGGACGCGACTTCAGAGATAGGCGTCCTTTTTTGTAGAATCCAAAACGGGCAAATCTTTCAAGTGCTTCAGTTGTCTCGTCAGTAAAGATGACATCCTGGAAAGTCTCGCCCCTTTCAATCCATGCCCGTGCCTGATCCACTCTTTTTATTTTGTTGGCTTCCCTTATCATAGGATATGCTCCGTAATGACAAGGAATAATGTTAGAGGTACTAAATACTGGAGATATGATGGTTACCAGCACTCAAAAAATGAAAAAATAAGTCAAAGAATCTATAGAAAACTAACAGTAATGTATTGAAACAATACAGTATATGTATTATTGTACATACAGTAGGCCAACCCTATTTACATAAAAATAGAGGACTAAACAATAAATCATAAGTCTGGAGAGGGAGGGAGGTGGGGGGAAAAATGTGGGGAATAACAACCATAGGGGGAAAAGAAAAAGCAGTAGAAATAAAAGTGAAAAACATGGGTGACGTATACCAGTACTAACTTAAAACGCCCATATTTCAATCCCAATTTCCGTCTCATCAACCTGATACTGGTCTCTGATGCTTTTATTTTGTGAGTTGCCTCTAGTGCATTCTTTACCCTTTTGGCACACGTCTCATCATTCTCTTCACTTATTTGGTCCACCAGAAGAGTTGTCGCCCTACAGTGTAAAGAAAAACAGAACAATTTGTTACAGTAGGCAAATTAAGCATCCCAATAGTGCACTGATTTCATATTGTCTGATTTTGCTGCGGCACTTATTGTACTGTGAGTACACTTTGGGCGCTATTGTATTTAAAATAAAAACATACACTTTGTTAAGCGCTGTGTACACTTTTAGCGCTATATGAATATATTAAATAATTTGCCCCTCAAATAAAGCATCCCAATAGCCTGCATTGAGTCACACACTCAGTCACTCCTACCACCCATTGTGACCAATCACTGGCATAAAAGCTGGTGACATACAGTACTGTACTGTTGATGCTTTGTGGGTGTGTGTGTGCAGTAAATGCAGGATTATTAGTTCAAAGAAATCAGAATCTTTTGAAAATATTACACTATCCCACCACCTCCTAAAGTACAGAATACAGTACATTACTGTAGTGTAGAATTACAAAGCTAGTGACTGATTGTAAGAATGGTAAAAATGTTATACTGTACAGTCAAATTTTAAATATTCATAAAATATTAATCACAGGCATACAGTACAGAACAAGACATTGTTAGAGTTATAGAGGACAATAAGTACTTACTCAGTAGTGACTATCGGCGTTCTTTTGACGTTTTTGACCTTCCCATGTGCATGATAACTAACAGTGCTTTTTGCTAAACCGAAGCCCGAAGCAACTAACCAGCGTTGGATCTGTAAAATTCCGTATTCTGTCTTGTACATATCCTGTATTTTCATGCTGAGATCTTTTGAAATCCTTTTCCTTGGCATCGCTGCTGTTAGAAAAAAAATGCAAGCACACACAATTCGTTGTGAATTCGATGTGTATTGAATGTGCATTGAATACACAAAATGGATGGTGTATTTATACTTTAATTTTTTGTGCCTCAACGTCACTCAACAGGTTTAGTACACAGTAAGACCACTTTTAACACCTGCACCTCGTGTCCATGCCCGCGAAAAAATTCAAATAAAAGGTGAGACAAATTGCATAGACTCTCACACACTAATCTCTATATGAACTTGCTGTTGTCCAGATACTACATTGTGCATTCATCCATCTGTTTCCATGTATCGCCCCAGATTCTACCAACACGGAAACCAGCTTGCTTCTGCCATGCCGGTCAAGCAAGAGGCGGAAGCTGTTTCGCTGCCAAAACCTAAGCGACAACCAAAGCAGAATAAAGAAAATATTCCGAAGGCTCCAAAGTTTAAGAACCCTGGGCCTTATTATGTAAAGAAGAAATTTGGTTCTGTTAGCACAGTGCAAGTCAAGTGGAATTCCAATCCTCTCGTTACACCCCCCCGCCCACATGCTCCACCAACCGTATTTGAGGCTGCTGTCCTGGCAACCCCCGGCTCACTTGCTGCACCAACCATCCTTAAGGCTTCTGTCCTTGCAACCCACGGCTCACCTGCTCCACCAACCATCCTTGAGGCTACTGTCCTGGTAACCCCCAGCTCACCTTCTCCACCAACCATCCTCGGCGCTGCTCTCCTGGCAACTCCTGGATCACCTGCTCCACCAACCATCCTCGACGCTGCTCTCCTGGCAACCCCCTGGTCACCTACCCCCTGGTCACTTCCTCCACCCATCCCTGACAACTCTACGGAGCAAAAGGTTGATCTTCTTTTGGAGACCATGTTGAATATTGATATGCGCATGGAAAGAAAGAAGGCTCTGCCAGAAAATTTAAGAAAGACCATTTTGAATGAAGTGGAGCGTTATTTCCATTTTACCCCTACAGTTATGAGAGCTGTGAGAGACACTATAAATGGCCTGTTGAGTCATACAGGGGCTCGTGCTTGGAGGAGCACCCCTCTTGCTAACAACTTTTCCCAAACTCTACCGTAGTGCAAAAGTTACTGTACCAGTAATGAAAAAGTTTTTCATCCATCCCCCAAAAAAATCCAAAAATAAATTAACATTGATTTGTTGTTTAATGTGTTTTATCATTTTCTGTTTTTTTTATTGTTTTGAAATATTGTTATTGTTTAATCATTTCTTTCTGTTAATCAGGCACAGGTAAGTATGATACAGTTACTGTACAGTAAGTACTGTACGGCACTCAAACTAACCATGTCTGCAGTAATTGTTTCTTTTCATTTTCAGAACTGCAGCAGTGAAAAAAGGAAGAGGGGGGAATGTGTAAGATTATAGTACTATGTTTATGTACAAACCAGCCTGTATCTTACAAAAAAAAACCTCTCCCACCCTCTCTCAGTAGTTACTCTATAGAAATTTGTTTGTGCAAAAAAAATGTGTTTTAAAAAAATCTTTAAACTATTGTTATTGTTTAATCATTTATTTCTGTTTCTGTTTTGCATGTCTGTAGGGGGGTGAAGATCAAGTGAAGAATTGTCCCCCCTCATTGTCTTACAGTAAATGCAGAACCAGTAATTACCAGTAATTGTTTCTGTCTATTGTATTTTCAGAGCTGCACCCCCCTCTCTCCCCGATCTCCCCCCATCTCGCATTGACATAACGAAGAGAAAGACAAGACAAGAGCTACTGTATTTTTGTATTGTGCATTAAAAAATAAAATGTATTTTTTGACCGACCCCCTATTGCAGAACTGAAATTCGTATGAACAGTTCAACAAATGTTGAAAAAGCTTCACATAATGTAATGAAAGGGCATTTCTCTTAATGGTTATTTAAAAAAAATGTCCAAACGAGATATACAGTACAGTACAGTGCTATACACGCATGTGCAAACCAGTAAAAGTAAAACAATATTTACTGTTGCAAAAGTTGAAAGCATTGAATAATAAATAATACATACAGTATAGAATAAAAGATATACATTTTTATTTTTGATGTTTATAAGAAATGTTGTGCAATGCAATGTACTGTAAAACAGTAGTGATGATGACAGTACTGTACAATGTAAAAATAAAGAATTGAATATTAAAACAGCTGCAAGCCCATGGCGATAACCCCCCAAAATATATACTGTATTTGTAAAACTTGAATTAAAAAAATAAAATGTATTTTTTGACTGACCCCCTATTGCAGACCTGAAATTCTTACGAACAATTCAACAAAGCATTGCACTTCACATACTGTAATGTAATGCAAGGGCATTTCTCTTACCGGTTATTAAAAAAAATGTCAAAATGAGACATACAGCACAGTACAGTAAAGCACAGTACAGTACTGTACACGCATGCGCATACCAGTAAAAGAAAAACAGAAGTACTGTTGCAAAAGTTGATAGCATTGAATAATAAATAATACATACTGTATAGAATAAAAGCTATATATTTTTATTTTTGGTGTTTATGAGAAAAGTTGGGATGATGACAGAACTATACAATGTAAAAAAAAGATTTGAAGATTAAAAAAGCTGCATACTGTACAGTATAAGGTTTTCTATAAAGCTCACAATTGTTCTATCAATAAAAATGGCACAGTCACTAAATGTTTGCCTACTTGCGCAAGCAACTTTTAAAAAAAAGCAATATTAGAGGTCCATCCAAACCCTTCTTTTGTCTTTTTCCGCTTGATGTCAAAGTTTCTTTTCTGGGAAAAACAAACAAATATGCTAATATTTGGAATTAAAGCAGCCGTTCAAGCAGTATCCTACATGTGTGTCTGTACGATGAGAACAAACTTCTGATTGGCTCTGACTATTAAGCCCCACCCTCTCCCTACATTTTTAAGCTGCAGCAGCGTCACATACTTCAATTAAAGCAGCCGTTCAACTGTTGTGGACGATGAGAACAAACTTCTGATTGGCTCTGACTCTTGAGCCCCACCCGCAGCAGCGTCACGTACTTCAGCGGCCAATCAAATCATTCTTCAAAGTGCACTCAACAGAGAAATATCCCCTCAACTCGCTTACAGTATTGTATTGATGCACATACAGTACTGTACTGTAAAGTACAGTACGTACAGTATTGTTTAAAAAATAATTTTGTTTTGACAAATGGCAGCTTCAACTGCAGCTCCAAACTTAATACTATAATGTACAGTATTGTGTAATACAGTGAAGTACATTACTGTATATTTACCTTCATTATAAACTTTGCCAAATGGGTGGTGATGACTTATTGTGACTCCTCAAGTCTGCATTATAGTTGACAGGTGACAGCTGGCCTGCTACACTTGTAGTTGACAGCTGATGAAGCTGGAAATCGTTTTGGTACTGGTAAATGCAAGCTTGCTGGTACCTGTACGCAAAATCATGCTCAGGTTGGAAATTTTCCAGGTTTTCTGGTGGGGACAGGTACAAAGGACTGCCATTTACCAGGCTATCACTGACGGTCAGACCGGCCGGTGCTGGTGCTGTTGCCGGCACATTGCTAGATTGGGATTGACGAATCTTATATGGGTTAAAAACGACCTTTCTTCTCTTAAATTGCCTTGATCAAACACTGTGAAATTCTGGCATGACACCACAATACCCGCAAATCTCTCCGGCAGGAGGGGCAATGCGAAAAAAAACACTGATCGTTACTTAAGGTTTTTCTTATCGCACGCTTCCACCCTTGAACGTCAGGTGAAAACTTGTAAAAATCGTAGTTCGAAATTAAATATTCATATACAGTATTTCAGATATAGTCGCCATCCTAGCTGCTGCAGCATTAATTGCAGAATAGATTAAAAATGCATAACTACAGTCAGGTTTTTTATACGTCTGTGGTGTATTCATAATGTCCACTCTGCAATTGTGCGGGGAAAGAATGTAAAAAAAAGGCACAAATTGAGTATTTAATGCTTTTTAATAAGAACGCCTAACTTGATAACGTCTTCGAAAAATCAAGGTCAATTCACAATGGGCCACAATAAGTATGTACCAGTATAGACGTGGGTGCTATCTGTTTTAAACACCTGCACCCTTACAAAGTAGTAAAGTTCCATACACATTACAATTTAATACAATTCATTAACTTCTGCCACCTGGCAGATACGCGAAGAATTGCATCCACAGAAATAAGAAACCATTAAATTTCTGCCCGGTGCCGGATTGCGCGAACTTGGCATGAATAGTGGTCAAATGCAGAAATACCGAATGGAATACAGCGGTCAACACGAAAACTGATTCGAGATGTGTTCGAATAACGGCTGCTGCATCAGTATTTTTATTTTATTTATATTTATTTTATAAAATGTTTTACCAGGAAGTAATTCATTGAGAGTTACCGCTCGTTTTCAAGTATGTCCTGGACATAGTTAATATGACAAATAATACATGGTTTGTAGACGGACGTTCACAGAGGTACACAATTGGAGACTTTATAAGGTGAAATTTTAACGAGGCTTTATTGTGCCTTTTCCTTAACATCAGGAAACCATACAAACAAGGGGGAAACACAGCTTCTATTCACTTGGGAGTGGTTCTAGTGAAATAATATGCAATTCACAACTCCCTCAGTTAAGCATGTCTCCCAGCCACAAACACATAGCATGAAATGAACAGATATAAAAAGTCTTGTAATAAAAGTCTTATCTGTTCTTTGTAGTTTGGATGGAAAATCTTCTCTGTCCCTGGTTGCTACCTTTTCTTCCGGGTTTGTCAGCATTCAGGTTTAGAAGTTTCCCCTGTGTCTTGGAAGCAGCTCTGCTGTGTCTTCTGGCAGAGCTCAAGACATGGTCAGCTCCAGAGATCTGTGTTCTCTTGGTCAGTCTCTCCTGGGAGACTCAATAACCTCTGCTCTGTCTCCAAAGTTCAGCTCACACGTGAGCTAAGGAGTTACTTCCTGTCTCAGCAGACAGGCTTTTGTAAGCAATCTAAATCAGGCAGGTGGTGTTTATTAATTGACTACCAGCAGTTAACCACCACACTGCTAGATTAAAGGCACATTACTTGAAAAGGGATTACTCCCCTGTTACATGGTTACAAATACAGTTACATAAATGAACAGCGTATACATTATATACAATACGTTGCATGCACAGTTAGAGAAGATGTATATTATAGGCTTATGTAACAGTTAAAGACCAGATTAAAATGTGAGACAGCCTTAAATTTGAAAGAACTTAAACTGGTGGTGGATGTGAGAGTCTCCGGTAGGTTGTTCCAGTTTTGGGGTACACGGTAAGAGAAAGAGGAGCGGCCAGATACTTTGTTGAGCCTTGGGAACATGAACAGTCTTTTGGAGTCAGATCTCAGATGATAAGTGCTGCATGTGGTAGGGGTGAGGAGCTTGTTCAGATAGGTGGGTAGCTTGCCCAGAAAGTATTTGAAGGCAAGACAGGAAAGGTGAACTTTGCGCTAGACTCGAGTGATGATCAATCTAGCTATTTGAGCATTTCGCAGTGATGTGTGTTGTAGTTGCATTGGAGAACGAAACAAAAAATTGAATTGTAGAGGGTGTCAAGTTTGCCAAGGTGTGTTTGGGGTGCCGAGCCATACAATATGTCTCCATAGTCGATAATAGGCTTTAGCATCTGCTGTGCAATACGCTTTCTGACCAGCAGGCTTAAGGAGGATTTGTTCCTGTAAAGTACACCTAGTTTGGCATAGGTTTTGGATGTCAGGGCATCAATGTGCATTCCGAATGTTAAGTGGGAGTCAAACCATATGCCCAGGTATTTAAAACTAGTAAAAGGAGTTAGGGTAGAGTTATGGCATTTTGGTGGACACACACTTAACCCCTTCAGTCCCAAAAGGGTTTAGGGTTAACCAGCCGGGTATAATACCTTAATTATTGGCCTGGTTAACCCCTTCACCACCACAGTCTGCCGGGAAAAAAAATTAGGCGATAAAAAAACGCGACTTTTTCTGTTCTCGCCAGCTTCTCGCTGCTTACTGAATCTACAGCTGCGGCTGCCTTTATCCTAATGTGGCTGTAGTGGCGCAACTCTGATAACCGCGGGAAGATGCAGTATATTTTTTTTTCCCGGAATATGTTCTGGTATTTTAGCGCTCCTAATATTAGCATTTTATTAGTGCTGTCTGCAATACTGCAATACCGTCTAAAAACTCAGGTGCGTGTTCGCAAGCTGTTGTCTTCAAAGTCTAATACTGTAGCAGTTCAACCTACGTCAGTACACAGTCTGCGTGTGCGCGCGCAGTAATTGTAAATTTGCATATTTATACATGCATGTAAAGTACAGTGCTGTATGTCTCATTTGAACATTGTTGAAACGCATAGGCGTGTACTGTAACAGTATCACATTTCGGCGTATACAGTACAGCGCTCTCCCCTCGCTCGCCCCCGCACATACACAGGCTAATTTACTGCACTGCAGTATTTCAACTTCTTATCTTATCTACAGTACACCTCTCCCACACCATTCCTTTGAATGGGTGTCTTTCTGGTTTCAATCACATTCCTGTCATCACATTCCTGCGTGTGTAATATACAGTCCAGTGCAGTGCAGAGCCTGGTTTGATTTATTCTGTGTTGATTATTAATGCTCATTGGGGAAAAAAAAGTTCAAGAGTGAGTGACCTTTTTCTCGTCATATTTTATTTTCTCAACATGAACATGTGCCTGCCTCAACCATCTTGATATTACGATATTCAATCTGTGCTGTAGCTTTTGACTGCGACACTGTGCATTTGACTGCACATGATTGATTTGTGTGATTTTTATGTATTTGGGGGAGTGGGGATCAAATTATTATGATGACCTGCCTGTTGAAAATATGTCACGTCTTTGAACTACAGTACAGCTACTGCACCGACACACTTTATTCGAGCAAATACCCGGTATGTACCTGGCAGATACCTGGAATGCGCCGCTCCTCACCTCTGACAAGCCCCGTTGCGTTTGCCTTCCCAGCCTGGGTTCATGCCTGGCTGATGGGCGGCTGATCTGTTAAATGATAATGATTAGGATTTAATAGGCTGCAATGCTTCGCGTGTCTACCAGATGGCATAAATTCATGAATTGTAATGCAGTATATATATATATACTGTGCAGTATTGCAGCCAGCGGGAATAAAATGCTTCAATCCCTGCTTGGAAAATAACTCAATGCACTCGGGCAGAAAACAGTCACAAACCTCAATACACCCGGGTATACCCGAATTCGTGGGACTAGCCAAGCTCGAATAAAGTGTGTCGCCAGTGTAATCCTTCATGCAGCTGTACCCTGTATCCCCCTCCCCCACGCACACAAACACAAGGCTCGCTAAACGATTTCAACCTCTTATCGACACCTCTCCAAAACCATTCATTTTCAAAAGCTTGTCTTTGTGCTTTTCAACCTCTCTCAGACCATTCGTTAATTTTCCTAGTGTTGCTTTCCCTTATGTTAATCTGATTATGTAACCAATTATTAAAAAGGTTATCAATTATTAAAACTGTATGTCTTCTTGAAGAATCCCCCCACACACATTCACAGTGAATTTAAATTTCAAAGAAATAAAATCTTAATGTTATTAAATATGTATTTTATTTTATCAGGAAAGAAAAATACAAATACTCATTTGTGTGAATCATGACTGTAGATACACTATTGAAGTATGCAGAAGAGAAATAACAAAATAGTACAGCACAGTTGAAAATGATAATTGATAAATTATTAATAAATTGATAATTAATAAATTGATAATAATAAAAACAGTAATACAAATTTTCCGTCTTTATCTTCTTCCTCATTCTGTGTAGTTCATTGAGAGAGGGGAGGTTTTGTGTAAATCATGACTGCAGTTTAGATACACTTAACTGTACACACAGTTCACAAAATTTACACATGATACCCCCCCCCTCTCCCTGTCCATCCTTTTTTCTCTGAAAAGATAAGAAAAGAAAAAAAATAGTGCAGTTATGTGCATACTGTATTATGGCATTGTGTACTGTATAGCTACTCCATATTGGACTACAGATACTGATGCAGCGGCCGTTATTCGAACACATCACGAATCAGTTTTCATGTTGACCGCTGTATTCCATTCGGCATTTTTTCGTTTTATCACTAGTCATGCTGCATTCACGCAATCTGGCACCGGACAATAATGGTTTATTGTTTCTTTGGATGCAATTCCTCTCGTATCCGCCATGTGGCAGAATTAATAAATTATAGTTTGGCTGCTATTCTTTGCGTATCCGCCAGGTGGCAGAAATGAATGCAGTGAATGAATTGGATTGAATTGGAATGTGTACCAGTAAATTGCATCGCTACTTTGTGTTTAAAACAGATGTACAAATTTACAGTGGTCCTGACTAGTTAGTAAAATCACAATATTACACAAGCAAAACAATAAAAATAAATATAAAGAAAGTAGTGATACTACAGTAGCCCTTCGTGAATTTTGCAGCTGAACCTAGAGAGGATCATCCCTTGATCCTCAAATGTTGGTAGAACCCCAGCAAGCTCTTTTTGGGAACCATTGAGCCCCCTCAAAATATACTGATGCAGCGGCCGTTATTCGAACGCGCCTCACATCAGTTTTCGTGTTGACCGCTGTATTCCATTCGGCATTTTATCATTTTATCACTATTCATGCCGCGTTCGCGCAATCTGGCACCGGGCAACCGGACACGGTTGATCTGTTTAATTTAATGGTTTATTGTTTCTTTGGATGCAATTCTTCTCGTATCCGCCATGTGGCAGAGTTAATGAAATATAATTTGGCTGCTATTCTTTGCGTATCCGCTAGGTGGCAGAAATGAATGCAATTAATGAATTGGATTGAATTGGAATGTGTACAGTACATTGCTTTGCTACTTTGTAAAGGTGCAGGTGTTTAAAACAGATACTGGTGTACATACTTACTGTGGCCCATTGTGAATTGACCTTGTTTTTTCGAAGACGTTATCAAATTAGGCATTCTTAATAAAAAGCATTAAAATACTCAATGTGTGCCTATTTTTAACATTCTTTCCCTGCGCAATTGCTGAGTGGACATTATGGCTACACCACAGACGTATAAAAAACTTGACTGTAGTTATGCGTTTTTAATATATTCAGCGATTTATGCTGCAGCAGAAAAGATGGCGACTGTATCGAAAATATATGAATATTTTAAATCGAACTACGATTTTTACAACTTTTCACCTGACGTTCATGGGTGGAAACGTGCGATAAGAAGAACCTTAAGTAGCGATCATTGGTTTTTTCGTATTTACCATCCTGCCGGAGAGAAATGCGGGTATTGGGGTGTCATGCCAGAATTTCACAGTATGTTTGATCATGGCAATCTCAAAAGAAGAAAGGTGGGTTTTAATGTGTATGCACATGTCAACTACAAGTGTAACAGGCCAGCCGTCACCTGTCAACTATAATGCAGACTTGAGGAGTCACAGTGAGTCATCACCACCCGTTTGGCAAAGCTTATAAGAAGGTACAGTATACAGTAATGTATTACACTGTATTACACTGTACTACAGTATAATGTATATGATAGTCTTAAGTTTTTAGCTGCAGTTCAAGCTGCCGTGTGTCAAAAACAAAATTATTTTTAAAACAATACCGTAGTACTGTATGTATTTTACAGTACATTACTGTACTTGTACTACTGTACTTATGTGCATCAATACAATGCAGTAATTTACTGTATGCGAGTTGAGGGGATGTTTCTCTGTTGAGTGCATTTTGAAGAATTATTTGATTGGCCGCTGAAGTACGTGACGCTGCTGCGGGTGGGGCTCAAGAGTCAGAGCCAATCAGAAGTTTGTTCTCATCGTCCACAACAGTTGAACGGCTGTTTTAATTCCCAATTAAGCGACTTGACGCATGCGCAATACCAATAATAATAACATATTTTTTTGTTTTTCCCCAGAAACGAAACTTTGTCATCCAGAGCAAAAAGACAAAAGAAGGGATTTGGATGGACCTCTAATATCGCTTATTTTAAAAGTTGCATTGTTTGCGAAGTGGGCAAACATTTAGTGACAGTGACATTTTTATCTATCTATTTAACAATTGTGAGCTTTATAGAAAACCTTAAACTGTACAGTACTGTAGTATGCTGCTGTTTTTATATTAATTTTTTTTACATTGTACAGTACTGTCTTCACCACTACTGTTTTACAGTACGTTTCATTGCACAACTTTTCCTATAAACACCAAAAATAAAAATGTATATCTTTTATTCCATACTGTATGTATTACTTATTATTGAATGCTTTCTACTTGTGCAACAGTAAATACTGTTTTCTTTTAATGGTACTGGTACTGTACTGTATGTTTCATTTGGACATTTTTTTTAATAACTGTTAAGAGAAGTGCCCTTTCTTTCCGTATTGTACTTTACTGTACTGGTACTGTATGTGAAGTGCGATGCTTTGTTGAACTGTTCATAAGAATTTCAGGTCTGCAATAGGGGCTCGGTCAAAAAATACTTTTTTTTTTAATGCATACAGAAATAAAAAAAAACAGTTGCTGTGGTCTTTCTCTTCGTTATGGCATTGCGAGATGAGGGGGAGAGAGGTGGCTGCAGCTCAGAAAATACGGTAGAAAGAAACAAGTATTGGTAATTACTGTTAAATTACCAGTAATTACTGGTAAAAAAAGATTAAAACATAACATTTCAAAAGATTTGTAAAAAAAACCAAAACATTTTTTTTCCCCCAACAGGATTTCTAAAAATGTACTGTACTGGAACACTGAGAGACGGTGGAAGAGGGGGGTTTGTGTAAGATACAGGCTTGTTTGTACTTAAAGTAAACACAGTATTGTGATCTTACACCTCCCCCCCCTTCCATTTTTGCACTGCAGCTGCTGAAAATCCTGTATACTGTAAATAAACAGACATGGTTAGTTTGATTAAAAACAACACATTAAAAACACCTTCTATTAATTTTTTTTGTTTTTTGCACAAACGAATT
The DNA here is from genome assembly GCF_040206685.1 of Ascaphus truei. Classification (NCBI taxonomy): domain Eukaryota; kingdom Metazoa; phylum Chordata; class Amphibia; order Anura; family Ascaphidae; genus Ascaphus; species Ascaphus truei. The sequence continues at coordinate 215,171,130 of NC_134484.1, read as the reverse complement.
TCTATACAGTAACATACTTACCTGTGCCTGATTGACAACAAATGATTAGACAATATACAGTAAGTATTTAAAAAAAATTAAAACCCATTTTTTTTTTTGCACAAACAAATTTCTATACAGTAACATACTTACCTGTGCCTGATTGACAAAAAAATGATTAGACAATATACAGTATTTAAAGAAAATTAAAACCCATTTTTTTGTTACACAAATGAATTTCTATACAGTAACATACTTAACTGTGCCTGATTGACAAAAAATGATTAGACAATATCAATATTTCGACACAATAAAAAACAAACTAAAAATGATTAAACACATTAAACAATAATTTTTGTAATTTTTTGTAATTTTTTTTTGGGGGGATGAAAAATTGTTGAACTACTGTAGAGTTTGGGAAAAGTCGTTAGCAAGAGGGATGCCACTCCAAGCATGAGCCCTTGTATGCCTTAACAGGCCATTTATAGTGTCTCTCACTGCTCTTATAAGGGTAGGGGTAACACGGACATAACGCTCCAATTCATTCAAAATTATCTTTCTTAAATTTGCTGGCAGAGCCCTCTTTCTTTTATTTCCTTCATAATTTACACTGTGGGTGCCACCGCTGTACATCTCAAAACTGACGTGGTGTTTAAATATTGCCAGGGCAAATTTCTGGGCTACACAAGTAGATCCAGTCTTGTATTTCTCCCTGTCTTGCTGGGTCAGGTCGGTCAAGATGATATCCGGCATCGCTGGAAGCCTGGGTGGTGCTGGGGTACTTCTGGCAGCGGGAGAAGGTAGGCGGTGTGGGAGGATGCTTTCCTCCTGTTGTGGCCTTACCGGGGTTGTCACCTCATCCTCAAAGGCATACTCGTACATGTATTCTGATGTATGGTATGAGCGTGAGATGCTTGGTAGTGAAGGAAGCGTGAATGTCATGTCATGCTGGCCACCCTCCTGCTCATGTGTCGGACGTACAGGGACAGGGACAGGTACTCGAGAATACATCCCCACAATCTTCCTTTTCATCTTCTCCATCTTCCTTGCCATCTACTCCATGTTGCTTTCCATTTTCTCCATGCGCATATCCATACTCAACATGGTCTCCAAAATAAGATCAACCTTTTGGTCCGTACTGTAGACATCTGCGTAGGTGGGTGGTGGAGAAGGCGACCAGGGGTTTGCCAGGAGCAGAGCATCCTCAGAGATGGTTTGTGGAGCAGATGAGCCGGGGGATGACAGGAGAGCAGCAGCGTAGAGAATGGGTTGTGGAGCAAGTCAGCCGGGGGTTGACAGGAGAGCAGCAGCGTCGGGGATGGGTTGTGGAGCAGGTAAGCCAGGGGGTGCCAGGAGAGCAGCAGTGTCGGGGATGGGTTGTGGAGCAGGTGAGCGGAGGGGTGCCAGGAGAGAATCGGGATTCCACTTGACTTGCACAGTGCTAAGCACGCCGATCTTCTTCCTTACAAAATAAGGCCCAGGGGTCTTAACCTTGGGAGCCTTCGGAATATTTTCTTTATTCTGCTTTGGTTTTTGCTTAGGTTTTGGCTGGGAAAAAGCTTCCGCATTTCGCTTGGCTGGCACAACAGAAGCAAGCTGGTTCCTGCATCCGTAGAATCGGGGGCGATCCATGGAAGCAGATGGACAAATGCACAATGCAGTATCTGGACAAGGACAAGTTCAGATAGAGATCAGTGTGTGAGAGTCTATGCAATTTGTCTCACCTTTTCTGTAATTTTTTTCGCAGGCATGGACACGGGGTGCAGGTGTTAAAAATGCGCGGACTGTGTACTAATCCTGTTGAGTAACGTTGAGGCACATTAAATTAAAGTATAAATACACCATCCATTTTGTGTATTCAATGCACATTCACATCGAATTGCTCTGTGTGTGCTTGCAATTATTTTCTATCAGCAGCGATGACAAAGAAAAGGATTTCAAAAGATCTCAGCTTGAGAATAAAGGATATGTACCAGAATGGACATCGCATTTTACAGATCCAACGCTGGTTAGTTGCTTCTGGCTTCAGTTTAGCTAAAAGCACTGTTAGTTATCATGCGCTTGGGAAGGCCAAAAACGTCCAAAGAAAGCCGACTGTCACTACTGAGTAAGTACTTACTGTATTGTCCTCCATAACTCTACCAACGTCTTGTACTGAACTGTACAGTACTAGTATGCCTGAGTTCAATATTTTATTAATCTTTACAGTACCTTTCGACTGTACAGTATAACATTTTTGCCATTCTTACAATCAGTCACTAGCTTTTTAAGTCAACTCTACAGTAATATACTGTGCTGTCTTCTGTACTTTAGGAGATGGTGTGATAATGTAATCATTTCAAAAGATTCTGTTTTCTTTGAACTAATAATCCTGCAGTTTGAGGGGCTATTTATTTAATATATTCAGTCTGTAATCTGTAGCGCCCAAAGTGTACTCACAGTACAATACAGTAAGTGAAGCAGAAACATCAGACAATAAGAAATCTGTGTGCTATTGGGATGCTTAATTTGCCTACTGTAACAAATTGTTCTTTTTTTCTTTACACATTAGGGCGAATACACTTCTGGTGGACCAAATGAGTGATGTGAATGATGAGACGTGTGCCACAAGGGTAAAGAATGCACTAGAGGCTTCTCACAAAATAAAAGCATCAGAGACCAGTATCAGGTTGATGAGATGGAAATTGGGAGGGAAATATGGGCGTTTTAAGTAAGTACAGTATACAGTACGTCACCCATGCCCTCTTTTTTTATGTTAGGCTCCCTCCTAATACAGTATCATACTGTACTGTATGTCCAGCATTTTGCGGCTCTAACATTTTCCCTTGTCATTACAGAGCATATCCTATGATAAGGGAAGCCAACAAAATAAAATGAGTGGACCAGGCACGGGCATGGATTGAAAGTGGCGAAACTTTCAATTATGTCATCTTTACAGACGAGACAACTGTAGCACTTGAGAGGTTTGCCCGTTTTGGATTCTACAAAAAAGGACGCCTATCTCTGAAGCCACGTCCCAAGCACCCAGTGAAGATGCATGTGTGGGGTGCCATCTCTAGACAAGGACTAGGATGCATCATTATCTTTGAGGGTAAAATAATGCACAAATCCACATGCTGTGGCCTTACGCACTGGACAGCTGTACTGTATTCAGTATTTTGTACCCTAATGTTATATTTTTTTTCTTGTTTCAATGAATCATGAATAAAGCGTTCTTCCAAGATCACATAAATACACATTTGTTGAATACATAAAGAATGATTTCCAATCTGGTCACCGGTTCTTCCAGGACAATGATCCGAAACACACAGTGTCGATGGCTCACATTCTTGCCAGCGGTATCAACTGGGTTAAGACGCAAGCGGAGTAAGTTGGGTAACCTTTTCTCATTGTTTTACTGTTACTCAGGTGCTGCCCTCAGACCAGACCCGTCCCTTATACTGAGGTGGGGACGTATATGTGCATGCACCCGCAGCAAAAGGAGCGTGTTCGGAGTGTGGTGTTTTAGGCGTTGCCAGGCCAGGTGGTGTTATCTTTAGCAATATTTGCCGGTTCCGGTAAAGAAGAGCCATAGTCATTGCCGTTAGCCAAGATCAGGAGAATTCCGGAAGATCGGTGTCAAAGCAGGGGTCGCGAGCCAGAAGTTGACGTCCGCTAAGCCAAGTTGTGACCTGAGTGAATGAAGAGAGAAAGTGCCAGAGTAGACATCCGCAAGTGGAGACTATGTCGAGCGATGTGGGAATGGCAGGACAGGCATTATATAGTGCGGCTGGCGAATGGGAAGATGGGCAGACCAGGAGAAGTGTATGGAGCTGTCCTGGATAGGCTGCCTAAAGAAAAATATAGATGAGCATTCTTAGAGCCTGATTGTAGGGTGTGTGTGTGTTGGGGGCGGGGACTCACTGCAGGAGCAGAGAATAAATTAACAAGAATAGGCGCGCGCTCTATAATGAGGGAGGGCGCGCGCCCGTGTACAGCAGCAGCCATCATAGCTCGAGCCACCTGCGGCTCAGCGACCGCCCGCCAGGGACGAGGAGGGAGTCCCCCAACCACGGAGATTGGACGGGACCGGCGAGGGGGGCGCCCTGCATTAGCGGCTGGGACATAAGGTGAGGGGAGGTCATGCCGCGGACATCGTGACCCCCGGATCCTCACAGTACCCCCCCCCCCCCCTCAGGGTCAGCCTCAGGACGATCCTCCCAGGGTTTAGACGGAAACTTCTTTCGGAAACGTTTGAGAAGTCCAGGTGCATGGATGTCTTTTTGAGATACCCATGATCTCTCTTCGGGTCCAAAGCCCTTCCAATGGACCAGGAATTGAACCTTACATCTCGAGAGGCGGGAATTCATTATGGCTTGGACCTCATACTCTTCGTTGCCTTGTATGATAACTGGGTCTGGTCTCAGAGTGTGGTCCGGAAAGAGAGGGCAGGAAATTAAGGGCTTGAGAAGAGATGTGTGAAAAACATTAGGAATTCTCATGCTTGGAGGTAGTTGAAGACGGAAGGCCACCGGGTTTACCTGCTAAACGATAGGAAATGGCCCCAGAAACCTCAGTGTCAATTTAGGGAAAGGAGTTTTGAGGTGGATATTTTTTGTAGACAACCAAACCTTGTCCCCTGGTTTGTAGTTGGGTGCAGGTCTGCGACGGCGATCAGCCTGGATCTTAGAAGACAGGGAGGCCTATTGAAGTGCCGATTAGATTCTAGCCCAAGAGTCCTGTAAGAGGGAGATGTGTTCATCCACAGCTGGAACTCCAGAGGAGATATTGGAAATGGGTAGGCGAGCCAGGTGAAAGCCGTAATTACTAAAGAAAGGAGTCTCACCAGTAGAATCATTCCTTGAGGAATTAAAGGCATACTCAGCCCAGGAGAGTAATTCCGCCCAGTCATCCTGTGAGTCAGAGACGAAGCAACTTAAATACTCTCGAGAGATTGATTAACCCTTTCGGTCTGTCCATTAGATTGAGGGTGATATCCCGAAGAGAAGGAGGAAGCAATTCCCAGTCTACTGGTGAAGATCCTCCAGAATTTGGAAACGAATTGAGAGCCACGATCCGATACGATGGATGTGGGTATGCCATGGATCCGAAAAATTTCTTTGGAGAAGATATCGGCTAGGGTGGGTGAGGAGGGTAATCCTTTGAGAGGAATAAAATGTGCCATCTTGGAAAACCGATCCACCACTACTAGAATGGTGTTCATGCCATTCGACCGAGGCAATTCAACAATAAAGTCCATGGATATGTGTGATCAGGTGCGCTCCGGAATGGGTAAAGGTAAAAGAAGACCATGGGGTTTCTGACGAGGAATTGTATTGCATGCACATACCGGAAAGGCCCGCGTAAATTCAAGAATGGATTTGGCCATATTGGGCCACCAGAAGGTGCGACGGATGAGATCCAAAGTTTTCTTGAATTCTGGATGTCCTGCCGAGCGGGAGGCATGTCCCCAATCGAATATCTCAGGAATGAACGTGGGCTCTACGTACAAAGTGTCCTTCGGAACCTCAAGACCAGTCGAAAGATGTTTTTGTGATTTGATGATCTTCTCAAGATTCTTGAACGCCGCAACTGCTAGGGTCCTTTGTTTAGAAAGTATGGACTCGGTGTTCTTTTCCGGTCTCTCTTCAGAAGAGTATTGTCTAGAGAGAGCATCTGCCTTGACGTTTTTTGTGCTGGGAATATATCACAGAATAAAATTAAACCTGGAGAAGAATAACGACCAACGGGCTTGGCGAGGACATAAGCGGCGGGCATTCTAGATGTACAACAGGTTTTTATGGTCCGTCAGAATCGTGAATGGCTCTTTTGACCCCTCCAGAAGGTGCCTCCATTCTTGAAGAGCCAGCTTGACAGCCAAAAGCTCCCTATTGCCCTCGTCATAATTTCTCTCCGCTGGAGAAAACATTTTAGAGAAAAACCCGCAAGGGTGAAGTTTGTCCTAGGGAGAAAATTTCTGAGACAGAACCGCACCAGCCCCACAGTCAGAAGCATCAACCTCTAGGGTGAATGGAAAATTAGTGTTCGGATGTCGAAGGATGGGAGCAGAAACAAAGGCTTGTTTCAACGCTTTGAAAGCCGTGGCTGCCTCGGGTGACCAAGATGCAGGATCTGCACCTTTTTGGGTCAGTGCCGTGATAGGAGCGATGATGGTGGAAAAGTTGCGAATAAATTTCCGGTAGTAGTTGGAAAATCCTAAAAATCGCTGAATAGATTTGAGGGAATTGGGTTGTGGCCAATCCATTACGGCTTTCAGCTTCTCTGGGTCCATGGCCAAGCCTCTGTTGGAGATAATGTACCCAAGAAAGGAAGTGGTAGACTGGTGAAAAAGGCATTTCTCCATCTTGGCAAACAACCGGTTCTCTCTGAGACACGAAAGCACAAACTTCGTGTGGATGATATGGTCCTGTAAGTTTTGGGAAAAAATAAGGATGTCATCCAGGTAGACAATTACAAAGCGATTAAGGACATCCCGAAAGATGTCATTGATAAAGTCCTGAAAAACTGCAGGTGCGTTGCACAAACCGAAGGGCATCACTAGGTATTCGTAGTGCCCGCTATAGGTGTTGAAGGCAGTTTTCCATTCATCGCCCTCTCGGATACGAATGAGATTGTATGCCCCACGGAGGTCAAGTTTGGTAAAGTGGTTGGCCACCTGAAGTCTGTCAAAGAGTTCGGAGATGAGTGGGTGTGGATGACGATTTTTCACCGTAATATGGTTCAGGCCCCGGTAATCAATACACGGTCTGAGAATACCATCTTTCTTCTTGACGAAGAAGAATCCAGCCCCGTGGGAGAGTTGGAAGGACGTATAAAGCCCCGCTTTAAGTTCTCACGAATATATTCATCCATGGCTTCTGTCTCGGGCAACGAGAGGGGATAAGATTTGGACTTTGGCAAGGTGTATCCAGGTACCAGGTCAATCGGACAATCGTAGGAACGATGAGGGGGTAAGAGCTCAGATTGCGTCTTGCTAAAAAGGTCCAAAAATTCTGCGTACGGGGAAGGTAACTTGTTCCGTAGATGAAGAAGATTCCTCTGACCTTGATCTCCAGACAATGGGATTAGGGGAAACCCAATCGATGCGCATATTGTGCTTCTGCATCCAGGGCAGGCCAAGTGTGACTGGTGTACCCGGGGCATGAATCACGTCAAAGCCCAGGGTCTCTTTGTGGGAGTAAGAAGAAAGGGTGATTGGTCCGGTCTCCAAGGAGATATATGCCGGAGTGAGTGGCCGATTATCAATCCCGACCAAGGCAACGGGGGACTTCTTCTTAGAGAGTGGGATCTGATTTTGTTCAGAGAAGGTCTGATCCATGAAGTTCCCTCCTGTGCCAGAATCAATAAATGCTGCTGTGGAGGTGCGCAAGGTAGGGCCAGAAAGGGAGACGGGAATGGTCAATTTTTTAGGGAGTTCCCTTCTGGATCAGGGACAATGAGATTTAGCACCCAGGGAGAGACCCTTCGTACTCACTGGGTTTGGTCGTTTCCCGGAGATGGTGGACAGTCACGGGTACGCTGCTCAGAAGATCCGCAATGATGGCACGACTCTCCGGTTGAGCGAAATGGTCGTAAGGGTGCCTGAGGGTGCTGGACTCTGATTTGCATTGGCTCTGGGGATTCCAGCGCAGGCAGCGGGGAGAAGACGGGTCTCGAGGTAGTAGAGAACTTGGAGAAAGGAGCACGGAAAGATGTAGACCGGGGTTGCTGACGCTTAGCGCGGCGTACCTGGAGACGCTGGTCCATACGAATGGCCAGGGTGATGAGGTCCTCCAGATGTCCTGGCCTGGGTTGAGAAGCAAGTTCATCCTTCAGGGAGTCTGATAGGCCTTTCCAGAAGACGGAGACTAAGGCCTCCTGGCCCCAATGAGTCTCAGCTGCTATGGTCCTGAATTCCAAGGCGTATTGTGCTACAGGCCGACGTCCCTGTGTAAGCTGCAACAGGGAATCAGAAGCAGTCTCTTGTCGTGCGGGGGTATCGAAGACCTGTCGAAAGTCTCGTATGAAGGCTGCGTAATCTCGAGTAATATCGGGGCGTAGTTCCCAGATCGGGGAGGCCAATGCCAGTGCATTACCTGTGAGCAGACTGTACACATAAGCTACCTTTTTCCGACCAGTAGAAAACAGCTGTGGAGCCATCTCAAACTGGATCTCACATTGGTTGAGAAAGCCACGACAAGCGTGAGGATCCCCTGCGTAGGGTTTCGGAGCCGGAATCTTTGGACCTGAGGATGAAGTGGATGTAGAATCTGACTGCGCCGGCGGTGCAGCCGCAAGTGGTGCCTGTAGAGAAAGGTCCTGTACCTGTTGGGAGAGGAGAGCCACTTGATCCGTTAAGGCCTGGATTTGTTGGTACATGGCCGTCATCATAGAGTCCACATCTGTCTGGTCTGCGTCTTGTGCGCTCGACATAATGTTACGCCGGTGCTGCCCGCAGACCAGACCCGTCCCTTCTACTGAGGTGAGGAACGTATATGGGCACGCACCCGCAGCAAAAGGAGCATGTCCGGAGTGTGGAGTTTAGGCGTTGCCAGGCCAGGTGGTATTAGCTAGCAATACTTGCCGGTCCAGGAAAAGAAGTGCCGTCGTCGTTGCCGTTTTGCCAAGGTCAGGGATTGGAGAATTCCGGAAGGTCGTTTGTCCAAGCAGGGGTTGAGAGCCAAGTCGTAACCTGAGAGAAATAAGGGAGAGAATGCCAGAGTAGTAATCCAAGTGGAAACTATGTCGAGCAATGAGTGAGTAGGAGGACAGGCAATATAAAGTCCAATCGGAAGTGGAGTCAGACCTGGAGGAGTGCGTGGAGCTATCTTGGATAGGTCCACTTGATTGGCAGGCAGGTGAGAACTCTTATTTTGGCAGGGAGTCCTGTTCATCTGCTGAGGGCGTGGTTTCACTGCTAGAGCAGTGAATAAATTATCTTCACCCGGCGCGCGCTGTTCACGCGCATGGCCGGTACACATGGCAGCCGCATGGGAGAGGGAAGAGCTAGCAGGAGCGAGAGACCGTCGGGGACGGCGGGGAACCCCCAGAGCAGCAGGAGGTAAGTGGTGCCAGTGAGGGGCACGCACTTCAGCAGCGGGAGGTAAAGAAGATGAGAGGGGGCCGGGCCGCGGGCGCCGCGATCCCTGAATCCTCACAAATACCCATTCAATGGCGTGCAATTTGATCTAATCGTGCCAAGTTAAACACGCGGTTTGATTATCGTTTTGTTCGGATTTGAAAATGGCATTTTAGTGTGTTCTGCAATACCATCGAGAAACTCAAGTGGGCAATCGCGAGTTGTTGTCATCAAAATCCAATAGCAATTCTATGTCACGATTAACATGTTGGCTGAAATCGCTAAGCTGCCTGCCACGCATGCGCAAATTCCAAAGCCCTTTTACTGTAAGCTGTCACATTTCATTCATGTCTGCGATACTGTAGTCCAGTAGAATCAAATCATAAATAATAGACTTCACGCGTATTGTTTTCTACATGACTTTCCTTGGTTAAGGTGAACTGCTTATTAAAAAAAATTCTAAATGCCTTTCCGATCAACCATTATGCTGATTCGTAATGCTGCAGCCCATTAACAGAGTGAAACAGGGTTTGATTCTTTCCTCAGATGGTTTAAAATAGCCGAGCGGCTTTTTTACAGTACACCCGAGTGCGAATAGCAAAGCAGCATCCATTTTCAAATGCTTTGCTTTGTGGTTGCATTAATCTTCCCGAGCCTGCTCTCACCATTCTGCGCCTGCGTGTAATTCTCTTTTGTTCGGACCTGGGACCTTCTTCATTATTAATGCGCATGCGTGTATAACTTCCCATTCATTTGGAAGTTAGTTCAAGTTTTAAAAATATATACTGTACTTTATGCCTTGTATTTTTTATTTTTTTTGGTTATCGCCATGGCTTGCATAGCAAGTATGGATATTCTGAGATTCAAGTTTTATAAATGCAGTATATATTTTTTGGGGTTATCACCATGGGCTTGCATACTGTAGCAATTATGGATATTATGAGAATCAAACAGTACTGTTGCTTTTTAATTCCACACTAGTCATGTACGTTCTTTCAGAGGTGGGTGGCATACTGTAGTACTGTTTTTTTTTTATTTGGGGGTGTGGGGAGCAAAACATTATGATGACTTGTTGAGAATATGTCTTTAAACTACAGCTTGGAACTTCATACAGCTAGCACAGCTCGCACCCCCTCCCCCCCACCCCGCACACACACGGCTCAAGGATTTCAACCTCTTATCAACACCTCTGACAAACTATCCATTTTCAAATGCTTTGCTTTGTGGTTGTGTAACGGGTATTCCCCCCCCCAATCACATATATGGCGTATGTAGGGGAACCTAATGTTACCTGGTGTGGTGCTTTACCTGTTAGGCTCACAGGAGGGCTGAGCTTCCGCCGTGGGGAACCTGGGGCAAGTATAATATGAGTAACCCTGTACTCGGTGCAGCGCCTCCACCTCCGATGGCTCCCATCAGAGGGGGAGTGGTTCCTCGCAGGACAATATATATCACTCAACACACAGTATGGATAACAACTAATGCCTTTACTAGATGACCGTACTCATGCATCACAATTCAACAATTCAACAGGTGTCCCTCCCTAGAGGAGACACTAATTAATGCGTCTCGCAGGACGCTACCTCCACCTGCACCTCCACCGGATGATCACACCCAGTTACCAGTACCCTAACACAGTTCATCCCACCCTCAAGTGAGATAGTTATGTGTGACTGCGCAGCCACTATGTCCCGTGTGAATATGATATGACTCGTTGGTGCACTTGTTGATTGTTACCTGCCAGGCACTCCGGTGCCCAGGCCTGCCACGGAACTTCACAAAGGATCCTGATGTCGGCTGAACACAGGAACTGCCATCTGGGGCCATCCCACCCGGATGACAACAGGAACTACCGTCCGGGGCGATCCCACCCGGATGACTGCTGCAGCAACCACGAAGAACTGAGCCCAAACTTCTAGACGAACGCGCCGTGTCCGCTGGGTCCCTAACTGGCTCTGAATAGGGTCCCTAACCTGGGGCCTGTCCCTGACACAACTCACTCTACTGTGTGGCTCAGGGCTATCTCGGGCCTCGGGGGCTGCTGGCCTAGTACAGTTAGTCACTGACTCCTGCACCCTACCTTCTTCCCCTGGCTGCTCCTTGCACTGACTGACTAGCGTGGGCTCAGCACACAAAATGTATCTATTTCTCCTGCAGGGCAATCCTTCAGCCCTATTGGCTACTCGGGGGCACCTGGTGCCTTTCCCCCTTAGCCTCCTGGGAATTGTAGTCCCGTGGAGGCTATTTCTACATAGGGGCTGCGTGCGCAATTTTTCTGCGCATGCGCGACTCCCTATAAGCCATTGCAACTCCCTAGCTGCAACCGTGCATGCGTGATCCTAGCGCCTGCGCGCGAAACCATAATGGCGGCCCCCGCTATCCGGGTGCGCCGCCGAGCTTCCTGCGGCTCGGATCGCTCCCTGCTCGGCCCCCACCTTTGGGAACAGCCGGCGGGTCCGTCGCTGCCTCCGGCGGCACCTGCAACCGTGCTGACCCAAAGGAGGGGGGTCTCTGGGAGCCGGAGGGCACCGGGGCTACAGTTACATTAATCTTCCCGAGCCTGCTCTCACTGTTCTGCGCCTGCGTGTAATTATCTTTGGTTGGGACCTGGGACCTTCTTCATTATTAATGCGCATGCGTGTATAACTTCCCATTCATTTGGAAGTTAGTTCATGCCATGAAATTAGTTCATGGTACTGTATGCCATGTAATTTTATTTTTTTTGGTTATCGCCATGGCTTGCATAGCAAGTATGGATATTCTGAAATTCAAGTTTTACAAATGCAGGATATTTTTTGGGGGGTTATCACCATGGTCTTGCATACTGTAGCAATTATGGATATTATGAGAATCAAACAGTACGGTTGCTTTTTAATTCCACACTAGTTATGTATGTTCTTTCAGAGGTGGGGGGCATACTGTAGTACTGTTTTTTTTTATTTGGGGGTGTGAGGAGAAAAAAATTATGATGACCTGTTGAGAATATGTCCTTGAACTACAGCTTGGAAATTAATACAGCTAGCACAGCTCGCACCCCCCCCCCCCCCCGCCGCACACACACGGCTCAAGGATTTCAACCTCTTATCAACACCTCTGACAAACTATCCATTTTCAAATGCTTTGCTTTGTGGTTGTGTAACGGGTATTCCCCCCCCCAATCACATATATGGCGTATGTAGGGGAACCTAATGTTACCTGGTGTGGTGCTTTACCTGTTAGGCTCACAGGAGGGCTGAGCTTCCGCCGTGGGGAACCTGGGGCAAGTATAATATGAGTAACCCTGTACTCGGTGCAGCGCCTCCACCTCCGATGGCTCCCATCAGAGGGGGAGTGGTTCCTCGCAGGACAATATATATCACTCAACACACAGTATGGATAACAACTAATGCCTTTACTAGATGACCGTACTCATGCATCACAATTCAACAATTCAACAGGTGTCCCTCCCTAGAGGAGACACTAATTAATGCGTCTCGCAGGACGCTACCTCCACCTGCACCTCCACCGGATGATCACACCCAGTTACCAGTACCCTAACACAGTTCATCCCACCCTCAAGTGAGATAGTTATGTGTGACTGCGCAGCCACTATGTCCCGTGTGAATATGATATGACTCGTTGGTGCACTTGTTGATTGTTACCTGCCAGGCACTCCGGTGCCCAGGCCTGCCACGGAACTTCACAAAGGATCCTGATGTCGGCTGAACACAGGAACTGCCATCTGGGGCCATCCCACCCGGATGACAACAGGAACTACCGTCCGGGGCGATCCCACCCGGATGACTGCTGCAGCAACCACGAAGAACTGAGCCCAAACTTCTAGACGAACGCGCCGTGTCCGCTGGGTCCCTAACTGGCTCTGAATAGGGTCCCTAACCTGGGGCCTGTCCCTGACACAACTCACTCTACTGTGTGGCTCAGGGCTATCTCGGGCCTCGGGGGCTGCTGGCCTAGTACAGTTAGTCACTGACTCCTGCACCCTACCTTCTTCCCCTGGCTGCTCCTTGCACTGACTGACTAGCGTGGGCTCAGCACACAAAATGTATCTATTTCTCCTGCAGGGCAATCCTTCAGCCCTATTGGCTACTCGGGGGCACCTGGTGCCTTTCCCCCTTAGCCTCCTGGGAATTGTAGTCCCGTGGAGGCTATTTCTACATAGGGGCTGCGTGCGCAATTTTTCTGCGCATGCGCGACTCCCTATAAGCCATTGCAACTCCCTAGCTGCAACCGTGCATGCGTGATCCTAGCGCCTGCGCGCGAAACCATAATGGCGGCCCCCGCTATCCGGGTGCGCCGCCGAGCTTCCTGCGGCTCGGATCGCTCCCTGCTCGGCCCCCACCTTTGGGAACAGCCGGCGGGTCCGTCGCTGCCTCCGGCGGCACCTGCAACCGTGCTGACCCAAAGGAGGGGGGTCTCTGGGAGCCGGAGGGCACCGGGGCTACAGTTACATTAATCTTCCCGAGCCTGCTCTCACTGTTCTGCGCCTGCGTGTAATTATCTTTGGTTGGGACCTGGGACCTTCTTCATTATTAATGCGCATGCGTGTATAACTTCCCATTCATTTGGAAGTTAGTTCATGCCATGAAATTAGTTCATGGTACTGTATGCCATGTAATTTTATTTTTTTTGGTTATCGCCATGGCTTGCATAGCAAGTATGGATATTCTGAAATTCAAGTTTTACAAATGCAGGATATTTTTTGGGGGGTTATCACCATGGTCTTGCATACTGTAGCAATTATGGATATTATGAGAATCAAACAGTACGGTTGCTTTTTAATTCCACACTAGTTATGTATGTTCTTTCAGAGGTGGGGGGCATACTGTAGTACTGTTTTTTTTTATTTGGGGGTGTGAGGAGAAAAAAATTATGATGACCTGTTGAGAATATGTCCTTGAACTACAGCTTGGAAATTAATACAGCTAGCACAGCTCGCACCCCCCCCCCCCCCGCCGCACACACACGGCTCAAGGATTTCAACCTCTTATCAACACCTCTGACAAACCATGCAACGCATGCGCGCCATAAGCCCTTCAAAGCTTCTTCTATTGTGCTGTGCCAAGTCATCTTGGAGTTCACCGCTTATCAACAACACAACACCCTTCCCCCCCACAGAGCTGTTAGTAAGATATTACCACTAGTAATAAGATTAACATGTTGTGTGAGATACAGGCCTAGCTAAGAAAGCCCTTCTAAAACTGCTATTGTACAGTACTGTAATAAAACAAGTCAACTTGAAGTTCAAAGCTTATCAACAACACAACAACAGAGCCCTCCAACAGAGCCATTAACGTAAAAGTACTGTTGTGTGATTATCATGAGCTGGGCAGAAGATATGTTGGAAAATCCTTGATTAAACAATAAAAATATAATAATTTTAATAAAGCATTTTTTGTCTTTATATATTTTTTTATAAACTAATGTGAAGTGCAATGCTTTGTTTGTTGAACTGTTCATAAGAATTTCAGGTCTGCAAAGGGGGTTTAAAAAATAGATTTTATTTTTTAATGCATAATACAGTACAAAAATACAATACAGTAGCTCTTGTCGTTCTCTTCATTATGGCATTGCGAGATGGGGAGAGAGGGGGCTGCAGCTCTGAAAATACAGTATTTAAAAAGATTTTTAAATACATGTTTTTTTTTGGCAAACATGAATTTCTATACAGTAACTACTGAGAGAGGTGGGATAGGGGGGGTTTGTGTAAGATACAGGCTGGTTTGTACATGAACACCATACTATTATTTTACACACACCCCACCCTTCCTTGCTTGCGGCAGTTCTGAAAAGCAATAGAAACAATAAATGCAGACATGGTTATTTTTAGGGCCATACTTACCTGTATCATACTTACCTGTGCCTTATTACTTTCCCGAGGCCTGGCCATTACGTTGTATAACAATAGGCAACACAGTCGCAATATGATCAATATATTTATTGCATCTGGCTACGGTGAGTATATTGTTCCAGAAATTCAGTATCTCCTTTTCCAATTCTTCCTTTTTGGACGGTTTCCACGCTTTTCTAATATAATCCTTAAACTCATGCCATACCATTTCGATGGGATTAAAATCTGGTGATCTGTAATACAGTAGGAAGTGAGAAAAAGGTGACCAGACTGACATGGCCTCTATGATGATGGCCATGTACCAACAAATAAAGGCCTTAACGTATCAAGTAGCTCTCCTCTCCCAACAGGTACAGGACCTCTCTCTTCAGGCACCACCTGTGGCTGCACCGCTGGCGCAGTCAGATCCGGTATCCACTATGTCCCCAGGTCCGAAGATTCCGGCCCCGAAGCCGTACGCAAGGGATCTGCACGCCTGTCGTGGTTTTCGCAATCAATGCGAGATCCATTTCGAGATGGCTCCGCAGAAGTATTCCTCTGGTCGTAAAAAGGTGGCTTATGTTTACAGCCTACTCACAGGTAATGTGCTGGCATGGGCCTCCCGATTTGGGAAGTGCGACCCGATATTACCCGAGATTACGCAGCCTTTAGATGAGACTTTCGACAGGTCTTCGATACTCCTGCACGCCAAGAGACTGCTTCTGACTCCCTGCTTCAGCTTTCACAGGGACGTCGGCCTGTGGCCCAATACGCATTGGAGTTCATGACCATAGCAGCTGAGACACGATGGGATCAGGACGCTTTAGTCTCTGTATCTGGAGAGGCTTATCAGACTCTGTGAAGAACGAACTTGCTTCTCAACCCAGGCCAGGACTTCTGGAGGACCTTATCTCCCAAGCCATTCGTATGGATTAGCGTCTTCAGGTACGCTGCGCTCAGCGCCAGCAACCCCGGTCTATACCTTTCCGTGACCCTTTCTCCAGGTTCTCTTCTACCTCGGGACCACCTTCTTCCCGCAGCCACTCTGGAGGTCCCTGAGCCGATGCAACTCGGAGTCCAGCGTCCTCGGGTATCCTTACGACAATTGTGCCCAACCGGAGGGTCGTGTTAACATTGTGGATCTTCTGTGTATCTGACCCGTGACTGTCCACCGTCTCCGGGAAACGACCAAGCCAAGTGAGTATGAAGAGGCTCTACCTGGGTGCTAATACTCCTTGTCCCCTTTCCAGGAGGGAACTTCCTTAAAGATTGACCATTCCCGTTTCCCTCTCTGGTTCTATCTTCCGCACCTCCACAGCAGCATTTATCGATTCCGTCGCAGGAGGGAACTTCGTGGACCAGACCTTCTCTGAACAGAATCAGATTTCACTCTCTAAGAAGAAGTCTCCCGTTGCCTTGGTCGGGATAATTAATTGTCCGCTCACCTCGGCATATATCTCCTTGGAGACCGGCCCCATCACCCTTTCATCTCATTCAAACAAGTAAACCCTGAACTTTGACGTGATTCATGCTCCTGGTACACCGGTCACCCATGACCTGCCCTTGTTGACGAAGCACAATCCGCACATCGAGTGGGTATCTCAAAAGCCCACTGTCTGGAGGTCAAGGTCAGAGGAATCTTCTCCATCTATGGTACTTCCGCCACAATTGCTGGCTAACACATCCAATCCTAAGAGAGATTTACCCTCCCCATACGCGGATTTTTTGGATGTCTTTAGCAAATCGCAATCCGAGCTTCTACCCCCTCACCGTTCATGCGACTGTCCGATTGACCTGGTACCTGGATACACCTTGCCCAAGTCCATATCCTACCCCCTCTCTTTGTCCGAGATGGAAGCCATGGACGAATATATTCGCGATAACTTGAAGCGGGGCTTTACACGGCAATCCAACTATCCCACGGGGGCTGGATTCTTCTTCGTTAAGAAGAAGGATGGGACTCTCAGACCGTATATAGATTATCAGGGCCTGAACCACATTACAGTGAAGAATCGTTATCCACTCCCACTCATCTCTGAGCTCTTTGATTAACTTCAAGTGGCCAACCTCTTTACCAAGTTTGACCTTCGTGGGGCATATAATCTCATTCGCATCCGGGAGGTTGACGAATGGAAAACTGCCTTCAACACCCATAGCGGCCACTACAAATATCTCGTGATGCCCTTCGGTTTATGCAATGCGCCGGCAGTTTTTCATGACTTTATCAATGAAAAAAGGATTCGTATTGCAAAGGCGCCTGATGGTAAAAGGATATATATCAAACCAGTTGGAATGCCAGGATTAGGCTCCAGATGGAAAGGTTGTGCTTAAAGGGAGATAAAAACACAATACATAGCGTAATACTGTATGGTAAGGAGACAAACAACATATAATACACACAACATATATGACTAATGACTATCAGCTGAGATCAAGAGGTGAAGGAATAATTAAAAAACATTTAATAAAACATATATTAAACCAATGGACATATGAGAAATAAAAAATATAAAAATGTATTATATAAAGGTCAAAGGAAATTTCGGACCAACACACTGCTGCAACAGGTGGACTGCCCACTCACCGGATAGAAGATGTAAACGGGCGGTGGATAATTTGGAGAGTATCCCCTCTCTGCTGCTCACACAGCCACTGCAACCGGTCTGGTCTGTAGGTGGAGAGTTGCACACGCCAGCCGGCGTGTGTGCGTGTAGCCTCTCTCGACACTCAGTGAAGGACGTGCAGATAGGATTAGATGAGCCACAGCAGATTCGCTTGAAGTTAGACAATAAGCGTCGGTTTGCACCAGCTGATTCGCCACCGGATCCGATCGGGAAAGTAGGAATAAACCTGATGCCGCAGTAGAAGTCCAAAAGCCACCCTACGCATTTCGAAAGCGTGCTGATTTCTTCCTCAGGGGTTCTATAATAGTGTCCAATAGTGTCCGATTAAATAGGAGTCCAAATTAGTCCAATTTCACCTGGTATTTGCTGCACATGCGCATTAGGCACTCACAATAGTCAGTGTTCGTACTATGATATTAGGCACATGCGCAGTGATTGATTCAATCATTGAAAGGATAGTTTACTATATAATAGCAATCTCAGCTGAAATATATAGCTACTCTAAGACAAACTACAAAGAAGAATGAAAGAAAATATATAATGTGTGTAGTGAAAAAAATTATGTGTATAAACCTCTTATTTAGATAACATATACTAAATGTGTGAATTGAATTATAAATTATGGACACTTATATGTATAGTGCTGAATGTGTTACCTTATAACCAATTTATAAATAAAAACTATGTGTGTAAGTTTTGACATAAGGTAGATAACCCTTGGTGGAGTGATGTAACTAATAATAAATATTAAGAATCAACTCTAACTACTTAGTGTATTAAGGCTTAAATTACATAGATATTTAAACTAAGTTTATAAATCAAGACTATGTGTGTGAACTTTAACTAATATAAATCAAGGTGAACCCTTGGTGGGGTGATATAACTATTAGTAAATATTAAGAATCAACTCTTATTACTTAGTGTATTAAGGCATAAGTGACATGGATATATAAACATAATGTATTATGGTAACAAATTGCATTGTACAATAAACATACAGTATTAAATATATATATTTTTTATATAATTACACTATTACCAAATATACTAAAAAAAAAAATTCTTTACATACAAACTATAAACTCAAGGAACAACATGGATATAACACAATAAAGATTAATTAACCAAAAAAGCTTTTAAATCGAAGTCAACGTTGAGGCCCAGAGGGGACAGAGTGCGAAGTTCACAGATCCAAAAGGATTCTCTCCTCTCCCTGTAGGCTCACAACGTTGCCTCCTCTCCAATTAGGAGTAATGGTTTCGATCGCCATACACTTTAATCCTGTAGGATTTTGACCGTGCACTTGGAGAAAGTGATTTGATACGTTATGTGCAGTTAACCCTCTTTTTATGTTGTACACATGTTCGTATAAACGTCTTTTGACTGATCTAGTGGTCATGCCCACATACTGCAGACCACAGGGACATTCAAGCAAATAAATTACATATGAACTTTTGCATGTTATGTGAGGTTTGATAGAATAATTTTTTGAGGTGTTGTTAGATGTAAAATTTGATTTTTTTACACTATATTTGCACGCTGTGCACCTATTACACGGAAAATATCCTTTATGTGTGACAATGTTGCGTGGAGTCGCTTGCAATGATGGACAACTCAGAGCCAGCTTCTGTCCTATATTAGGTGCTCTAGTGAATACAATCTGGGGATGTTCTGGCAATATGCCCTCTAGTTCTTTATCTTTTTTAAGAATTGGCCAGTATTTTTTTAAAATTTCTTCGTATATTGGGTGCCATTTGGTTGTATTGAGTTACAAAAGCTAAATTTACAGATTTATTTGTATTTTTATTTTTATATTTCAGAATATTGGATCTCTCCATTGCTGCAACTTCAGTTATTGTATTGTCTAAGTCTTTAGAGGAATATTTCCTTTTTATGAATTTTTTCTTTAAATCTTCAGCTTGAATATGGAACGTTTCAACACTTGAACTGTTTCTTTTTAATCTAATAAATTGGCCTTTAGGTATGTTTTTAACCCATGATGGGTTATGGTGACTGCGTGCATGTAAGTAATTATTTGCTTGTACCGGTTTGAAATATGTGCTGGTTTCTATGCAGTTATTTTTTGCTGAAATAATTGAATCTAAATATTCTATTGAAGTAGAACTAGAATTAAATGTAAATAAAAGATTATAAATGTTATTATTCATGTGTGTTTTGAATTCTTCTAACTGTAACAAAGTGCCCGACCAAATAAAATAATATCATCAATGTAGCGCCGCCACAGGACCAAATTTGCTCCAAAGGGACAGCTGGACCAAATATGGTGTTGCTCCCAGATGCCCATAAATAGATTTGCATAGCTTGGAGCAAATTTGGTACCCATGGCGGTTCCACACATCTGTAAATAATATTTATTATTAAAATTAAAAAAATTGTGGGTTAAAATAAATTTAATACCTGAAATTATAAATGATTTAAGCTCCTTGGAAACAGGCTGATCGTTGTTTAATGTTTCCAAAATAGCTGCACACCCTTGTTCGTGATTTATGACAGTGTATAACGAATTAACGTCTGCTGTTACAAAATGATAATGTGGTTGCCAATGAATGTCCTTGAGGGTCTGCAGTATGTGGGTTGTGTCTCTTACTCTTACTGGCTCAATAGAATTTTGTTTAATGCTAGGAATGGTTTTTCTATAATTTGATGGTATTTTGTGGGAGTAATATTTTGATAAATATAAAGATAATAGTGAATTACCCATGTTGGAGACCAGAATTAAGAACAAAATGGATAAATTACAAAAAGAAACCATTATTTCAAAACAAATAAAGTTGCAACGGGACAAAGTTGACTATGCCACCGGTTGCTACAGGAATTGGAAAAGACCCAAACAAGAAAATGAAAGATATAAATCTAACAAAGAGAAGTATTCAAAAGATTACTCCCACAAAATACCATCAAATTATAGAAAAACCATTCCTAGCATTATACAAAATTCCATTGAGCCAGTGCAATTTGTCTCTCCCAAAACACAAAAGAAAACTTACATACAGCCCAAAACAAATTTGGTCACTCCACCAATAAGATCTAGCATCTTAGCCCCCTCCATGCCACCACTAAATCAATTAGAGTGAGATATGGACAATATTTTTGAGCAATACAATCATCACAATAAATACCAACCTCTAATTGATTTAGACAAGGAACGCCATCCCACCACCTCCAGTCGTGAAGAAGCGAGAACTACATTCTCTTTTTTAGATTGGAGACAATCCAGGGATCCAAAACATGCAAAAGAAGCAATAAGGGATTTATTGGGGAAAGACGGCCCCACAAGAGACCCACACAACAAAAAACGAAAAAACACCTTAGAGGAACGAGAGGAGGGCGAAAGAATGGAAAAGGTAATAAAACATTAAGATCAAAACCTATATATAACAATACCTTTAATATTAGTTAGCACCCTATATCTGTAAAAGAAAGTAAACTATTATCTAAAGGTTTATCCTTTGCACCAGTTACAGGCCCTGACAGTTTCAAACTGTACATAGACGTTCAACGCTATGTACGAAAACTGTGCCTTAAGAAATACTTTCTTAGGGATGCCTTGTCCAAAGCAGACACTAATAGCAATTTGCCCATGCCAACCGTACCACAAACTAATATAACATTTAAGAATCCATCTACTTTCTTCCCGAGATTTGTAAGTGGTCCTTTTGTGGATACCTTCGCCCAAATTGTCACGGATGACATGGACACTCAAAGCCGTAACTTTAAAATTAAAAATTATAATCTCAGTATTGACGATAAAAACACACTACGTGCACTTGAGGAAAATGATGCAATTATTATAAAACCAGCAGACAAGGGGGAAGGGTTGGTAATTATGCACAAATCCTATTACATCGAGGAATCTTTAAGAATCCTGGGAGAAAGGTCCACTTACCAACCCCTCCCCTCTGACCCCACCATTCAATACCAACAATTACTTTTTAATTTTTTAACAACAGGTTTAAATCAACAAATCATCACCAAACAAGAGTTCGATTTTCTTTATAATTCATATCCACGAATACCCTTGTTTTATATAATACCCAAGATACATAAAAATTTAGAATTTCCCCCCGGTCGTCCGATAATATCATGAATCTATCCCAGTACATTGACAATAAACTACAACCATACGTAGTGCAGTTGCCCTCTTATGTAAGAGACACAACCCAGATACTGCAGACCCTCAAGGACATTCATTGGCAACCACATTATCATTTTGAAACAGCAGACGTTAATTCGTTATACACTGTCATAAATCACGAACAAGGGTGTGCAGCTATTTTGGAAACATTAAATAATGATCAGTCCGTTTCCAAGGAGCTTAAATCATTTATAATATCAGGTATTAAATTTATTTTAACCCACAATTTTTTTAATTTTAATAATAAATATTATTTACAAGTGTGTGGCACCGCCATGGGTACCAAATTTGCTCCAAGCTATGCAAATGTATTTATGGGCATCTGGGAACAACACCATATTTGGTCCAGCTGTCGCTTTGGAGCAAATTTGGTCCTGTGACGGCGCTACATTGATGATATTATTTTTATTTGGTCAGGCACTTTGTTACAGTTAGAAGAATTCAAAACATACATGAATAATAACATTTATAATCTTTTATTTACATTTAATTCTAGTTCTACTTCAATAGAATATTTAGATTTAATTATTTCAGCAAAAAATAACTGCATAGAAACCAGCACATATTTCAAACCGGTACAAGCAAATAATTACTTACATGCACGCAGTCACCATAACCCATCATGGGTTAAAAACATACCTAAAGGCCAATTTATTAGATTAAAAAGAAACAGTTCAGGTGTTGAAACGTTCCATATTCAAGCTGAAGATTTAAAGGAAAAATTCATAGAAAGGAAATATTCCTCTAAAGACTTAGACAATACAATAACTGAAGTTGCAGCAATGGAGAGATCCAATCTTCTGAAATAATACATTATGTTTATATATCCATGTCACTTATGCCTTAATACACTAAGTAATTAGAGTTGATTCTTAATATTTACTAATAGTTATATCACCCCACCAAGGGTTCACCTTGATTTACATTAGTTAAAGTTCACACACATAGTATTTATTTATAAACTTAGTTTAAATATCTATGTAATTTAAGCCTTAATACACTAAGTAGTTAGAGTTGATTCTTAATATTTATTACAGTATTAGTTACATCACTCCACCAAGGGTTATCTACCTTATGTCAAAACTTACACACATAGTTTTTATTTATAAATTGGTTATAAGGTAACACATTCAGCACTATACATATAAGTGTCCATAATTTATAATTCAATTCACACATTTAGTATATGTTATCTAAATAAGAGGTTTATACACATTATTTCTTTCACTACACACATTATATATTTTCTTTCATTCTTCTTTGTAGTTTGTCTTAGAGTAGCTATATGTTTCAGCTGAGATTGCTATTATATAGTGACCTATCCTTTCAATGATTGAATCAATCACTGCGCATGTGCCTAATATTATAGTATGAACACTGACTATTGTGAGTGCCTAATGCGCATGTGCAGCAAATACCAGGTGAAATTGGACTAATTTGGACTCCTATTTAATCGGACACTATTGGACACTATTATAGAACCCCTGAGGAAGAAAGCAGCACGCTTTCGAAATGCGTAGGGTGGCTTTTGGACTTCTACTGCGGCATCAGGTTTATTCCTACTTTCCCGATCGGATCCGGTGGCGAATCAGCTGGTGCAAACCGACGCTTATTGTCTAACTTCAAGCGAATCTGCTGTGGCTCATCTAATCCTATCTGCACGTCCTTCACTGAGTGTCGAGAGAGGCTACACGCACACACGCCGGCTGGCGTGTGCAACTCTCCACCTACAGACCAGACCGGTTGCAGTGGCTGTGTGAGCAGCAGAGAGGGGATACTCTCCAAATTATCCACCGCCCGTTTACATCTTCTGTCTGGTGAGTGGGCAGTCCACCTGTTGCAGCAGTGTGTTGGTCCAAAATTTCCATTGTCCTTTATATAATAAATTTTTATATTTTTTATTTTTCATATGTCCATTGGTTTAATATATGTTTTATTAAATGCTTTTTAATTATTCCTTCACCTCTTGATCTCAGCTGATAGTCATTAGTCATAAATGTTGTGTGTATTATATGTTGTTTGTCTCCATACTATACATTATTACGCTATGTATTGTGTTTTTATCTCCCTTTAAGCACAACCTTTCCGTCTGGAGCCTAATCCTGGCATTCCAACTGGTTTGATATATATCCTTTTACCATCAGGCGCCTTTGCAATACGCATCCTTTTTTCATTGATAAAGTCATGAAAAACTGCCGGCGCATTGCATAAACCGAAGGGCATCACGAGATATTCGTAGTGGCCGTTACGGGTGTTGAAGGCAGTTTTCCATTCGTCACCCTGCCGGATGCGAATGAGATTATATGCCCCACGAAGGTCAAACTTGGTAAAGAGGTTGGCCCCTTGAAGTTTATCAAAGAGCTCAGAGATGAGTGGGAGTGGATAACAATTCTTCACTGTAATGTGGTTCAGGCCCTGATAATCTATACACGGTCTGAGAGTCCCATCCTTCTTCTTAACAAAGAAGAATCCAGCCCCCGTGGGACAGTTGTAATGCCGTATAAAGCCCCGCTTCAAGTTCTCGCGAATATATTCGTCCATGGCTTCCATCTCGGCCAAAGAGAGGGGGTAGGATATGGACTTGGGCAAGGTATATCCAGGTACCAGGTCAATCGGACAGTCGCATGAACGGTGAGGGGGTAGAAGCTCGGATTGCGATTTGCTAAAGACATCCAAAAAATCCGCGTATGGGGAGGGTAAATCTCTCTTAGGATTGGATGTGTTAGCCAGAAATTGTAGTGGAAGTACCGTAGATGGAGAAGATTCCTCTGACCTTGACCTCCAGACAATGGGCTTTTGAGATACCCACTCGATGTGCAGATTGTGCTTCGTCAACAACGGCAGGCCATGGGTGACCGGTGTACCAGGAGCATGAATCACGTCAAAGTTCAGGGTTTCCTTGTGGGAATGAGAAGAAAGGGTGATGGGGCCGGTCTCCAAGGAGATATATGCCGGGGTGAGCGGATGATTAATTATCCCAACCAAGGCAACGGGAGACTTCTTCTTAGAGAGTGGAATCTGATTCTGTTCAGAGAAGGTCTGGTCTACGAAGTTCCCTCCTGCGACGGAATCGATAAATGCTGCTGGGGAGGTGCGGAAGGTAGAACCAGAGAGTGAAACGGGAATGGTCAATCTTTTAGGAAGTTCCCTCCTGGAAAGGGGACAAGGAGTATTAGCACCCAGGTAGAGCCCCTTCGTACTCACTTGGCTTGGTCGTTTCCCGGAGACGGTGGACAGTCACGGGTCAGATACACAGAAGATCCGCAATGTTAACACGACCCTCCGGTTGGGCACAATTGTCGTAAGGATACCCGAGGACACTGGACTCCCAGTTGCATCGGCTCAGGGACCTCCAGAGCGGCAGCGGGAAGAAGGTGGTCCAGAGGTAGAAGAGAACCTGGAGAAAGGGTCACGAAAGGCGTAGACCGGGGTTGCGGGCGCTGAGCGCGGCGTACCTGAAGACGCTGATCCATACGAATGGCTTGGGAGATAAGGTCCTCCAGAAATCCTGGCCTGGGTTGAGAAGCAAGTTTGTTCTTCACAGAGTCTGATAAGCCTCTCCAGAAGACAGAGACTAAAGCCTCCTGATCCCATCGTGTCTCAGCTGCTATGGTCATGAACTCCAAGGCGTATTGGGCCACAGGCCGACGTCCCTGTGAAAGCTGAAGCAGGGAGTCAGAAGCAGTCTCTTGGCGTGCAGGAGTATCGAAGACCTGTCGAAAGTCTCATCTAAAGGCTGCGTAATCTCGGGTAATATCGGGACGCACTTCCCAAATCGGGAGGCCCATGCCAGCACATTACCTGTGAGTAGGCTGTAAACAGAAGCCACCTTTTTACGACCAGAGGAATACTGCTGCGGAGCCATCTCGAACTGGATCTCGCATTGATTGCGAAAACCACGACAGGCGTGCAGATCCCTTGAGTACGGCTTCGGGGCCGGAATCTTCGGACCTGGGGACATAGTGGATACCGGATCTGACTGCAACGGCGGTGCAGCCACAGGTGGTGCCTGAAGAGAGAGGTCCTGTTCCTGTTAGGAGAGGAGAGCCACTTGTTCTGTTAAGGCCTTTATTTGTTGGTACATGGCCATCATCATAGAGGCCACGTCAGTCTGGTCACCTTTTTTCTCACTTCCTACTGTATTACAGATCACCAGATTTTAATCCCATCGAAATGGTATGGCATGAGTTGAAGGATTATATCAGAAAAGTGTGGAAACCATCCAAAAAGGAAGAATTGGAAAAAGGGATACTGAATTTCTGGAACAATATACCCACCGTAGCCAGATGTAATAAATATATTGATCATATTGCGACTGTGTTGCAAATTGTTATACAACGTAATGGCCAGGCCTCGGGAAAGTAATAAGGCACAGGTAAGTATGATACAGGTAAGTATGGCCCTAAAAATAACCATGTCTGCATTTATTGTTTCTTTTCATTTTCAGAACTGCCGCAAGCAAGGAAGGGTGGAGTGTGTGTAAGATAATAGTACGGTGCTCATGTACAAACCAGCCTGTATCTTACACAAACCCCCTTCTCCCACCTCTCTCAGTAGTTACTGTATAGAAATTCGTGTTTGCCAAAAAAAAAAAAATGTATTTAAAAAAATCTTTTGAAATACTGTATTTTCAGAGCTGCAGCCCCCTCTCTCCCCATCTCGCAATGCCATAATGAAGAGAAGCTACTGTATTGTATTTTTGTACTGTATTATGCATTAAAAAAAAAATCTATTTTTTAAACCCCTTTGCAGACCTGAAATTCTTATGAACAGTTCAACAAACAAAGCATTGCACTTCACATTAGTTTATGAAAAAATATATAAAGACAAAAAATGCTTTATTATATTTTTATTGTTTAATCAATCATTTCTGTTAGTAATGCAATAGAATGATAATCACACAACAGTACATTTACGTTAATGGCTCTGTTGGAGGGCTCTGTTGTTGTGTTGTTGATAAGCTTTGAACTTCAAGTTGACTTGTTTTATTACAGTACTGTACAATAGCAGTTTTAGAAGGGCTTTCTTAGCTAGGCCTGTATCTCACACAACATGTTAATCTTATTACTAATGGTAATATCTTACTAACAGCTTTGTGGGGGGGAAGAGTGTTGTGTTGTTGATAAGCGGTGAACTCCAAGATGACTTGGCACAGCACAATAGAAGAAGCATTGAACGACTTATGGCGCGCATGCGTGGCATGGTTTGTCAGAGGTGTTGATAAGAGGTTGAAATCCTTGAGCCGTGTGTTTGAGGGGGGGGGGGGGGTGCGAGCTGTGCTAGCTGTATGAATTTCCAAGCCGTAGTTCAAGGACATATTCTCAACAGGTCATCATAATGTTTTGCTCCTCACACCCCCAAATAAAAAAAAACAGTACTATAGTATGCCACCCACCTCTGAAAGAATGTACATGACTAGTGTGGAATTAAAACAGTACTGTTTGATTCTCATAATATCCATAATTGCTACAGTATGCAAGCCCATGGTGATAACCCCAAAAAATATATACTGCATTTATAAAACTTGAATCTCAGAATATCCATACTTGCTATGCAAGCCATAGCGATAACCAAAAAAAATAAAAAATACAAGGCATACAGTACAGTATATATTTTTAAAACTAGAACTAACTTCCAAATGAATGGGAAGTTATACACGCATGCGCATTAATAATGAAGAAGGTCCCAGGTCGAACCAAAGAGAATTACACGCAGGCGCAGAACGGTGAGAGCAGGCTCGGGAAGATTAATGCAAACACAAAGCAAAGCATTTGAAAATGGATGCTGCTTTGCTATTCGCACTCGGGTGTACTGTAAAAAGCCGCTCGGCTATTTTAAACCATCTGAGGCAAGAATCAAACCCTGGTTCACTCTGTTAATGGGCTGCAGCATTACGAATCAGCATAATGGTTGGTCAGAAAGGCATTTAGAATTTTTTTTTAATAAGCAGTTCACCTTAACCAAGGAAAGTCATGTAGAAAACAATACGCGTGAAGTCTATTATTTATGATTTGATTCTACTGGACTACAGTATCGCAGACATGAATGAAATGTGACAGCTTACAGTAAAAGGGCTTTGGAATTTGCGCATGCGTGGCAGGCAGCTTAGCGATTTCAGCAAACATGTTAATCGTGACATAGAATTGCTATTGGATTTTGATGACAACAACTCGCGATTGCCCACTTGAGTTTCTCAACGGTATTGCAGAACACACTAAAATGCCATTTTCAAATCCGAACAAAACGATAATCAAACCGCGTGTTTAACTCGGCACGATTAGATCAAATTGCGCGCCATTGAATGGGTATTTGTGAGGATTCAGGGATCGCGGCACCCGCGGCCCGGCCCCCTCTCATCTTCTTTACCTCCCGCTGCTGAAGGGCGTGCCCCTCACTGGCACCACTTACCTCCTGCTGCTCTGGGGTTTCACCGCCGTCCCCGGCGGTCTCTCGCTCCTGCTAGCTCTTCCCTCTTCCATGCGGCTGCCATGTGTACCGGCCGTGCGCGTGAACAGCGCGCGCCGGGTGAAGATAATTTATTCACTGCTCTAGCAGTGAAACCACGCCCCCAGCAGATGAACAGGACTCCCTGCCAAAATAAGAGTTCTCACCTGCCTGCCAATCAAGTGGACCTATCCAAGATAGCTCCACGCACTCCTCCAGGTCTGACTCCACTTCCGATTGGACTTTATATTGCCTGTCCTCCCACTCACTCATTGCTAGACATAGTTTCCACTTGGATTACTACTCTGGCATTCTCTCCCTTATTTCTCTCAGGTTACGACTTGGCTCTCGACCCCTGCTTGGACAAACGACCTTCCGGAATTCTCCGATCCCTACCTTGGCTAAACGGCAATGACGACGGCACTTCTTTTCCTGGACCGGCAAGTATTGCTAGCTAATACCACCTGGCATGGCAACGCCTAAACTCCACACTCTGGACACGCTCCTTTTTCTGCGGGTGCGTGCCCATATACGTTCCTCACCTCAGTAGAAGGGACGGGTCTGGTCTGCGGGCAGCACCGGCGTAACATTATGTCGAGCGCACAAGATGCAGACCAGACAGATGTGGACTCTATGATGACGGCCATGTACCAACAAATCCAGGCCTTAACGGATCAAGTGGCTCTCCTCTCCCAACAGGTACAGGACCTTTCTCTACAGGCACCACCTGCGGCTGCACCGCCGGCGCAGTCAGATTCTACATCCACTTCATCCTCAGGTCCAAAGATTCCGGCTCCGAAACCCTACGCAGGGGATCCTCACGCTTGTCGTGGCTTTCTCAACCAATGTGAGATCCAGTTTGAGATGGCTCCACAGCTGTATTCTACTGGTCGGAAAAAGGTAGCTTATGTGTACAGTCTGCTCACAGGTAATGAACTGGCATGGGCCTCCCCGATCTGGGAACTACGCCCCGATATTACTCGAGATTACGCAGCCTTCATACGAGACATTCGACAGGTCTTCTATACCCCCGCACGACAAGAGACTGCTTCTGATTCCCTGTTGCAGCTTACACAGGGTCGTCGGCCTGTGGCACAATACGCCTTGGAATTCAGGACCATAGCAGCTGAGATGCGTTGGGGCCAGGAGGCCTTAGTGTCCGTCTTCTGGAAAGGCCTATCGGACTCCCTGAAGGATGAACTTGCTTCTCAACCCAGGCCAGGACTTCTGGAGGACCTCATCATCCTGGCCATTCGTATGGACCAGCGTCTCCAGGTACGCCGCGCTAAGCGTCAGCAACCCCGGTCTACATCTTTCCGTGCTCCTTTCTCCAGGTTCTCTATTACCTCGAGACCCGTCTTTTCTCCGCTGCCTGCGCTGGAAGCCCCAGAGCCGATGCAAATCAGAGTCCAGCACCCTCGGGCACCCTTACGACAATTTCGCTCAACCGGAGAGTCGTGCCATCATTGCGGATCTTCTGAGCAGCGTACCCGTGACTGTCCACCATCTCCGGGAAACGACCAAACCCAGTGAGTATGAAGGGTGTCTCCCTGGGTGCTAAATATCATTGTCCCAGATCCAGAAGGGAACTCCCTTAAAAATTGACCATTCCCGTCTCCCTTTCTGGCCCTACCTTGCGCACCTCCACAGTAGCATTTATCGATTCCGGCGCAGGAGGGAACTTCATGGATCAGACCTTCTCTGAACAAAATCAGATCCCACTCTCTAAGAAGAAGTCCCCCGTTGCCTTGGTCGGGATTGATAATCGGCCACTCACTCCGGCATATATCTCCTTGGAGACCGGACCAATCACCCTTTCTTCTCACTCCCACAAGAGACCCTGGGCTTTGACGTGTTTCATGCCCCGGGTACACC
Organism: Ascaphus truei; assembly: GCF_040206685.1. Taxonomy (NCBI): domain Eukaryota; kingdom Metazoa; phylum Chordata; class Amphibia; order Anura; family Ascaphidae; genus Ascaphus; species Ascaphus truei. Next base: position 215,141,167 of record NC_134484.1, on the reverse strand, counting down.
GGTCACGCTTGGCCTACCCTGGATGCAGAAGCACAATACGCGCATCGATTGGGTATCCCCTAATCCCATTGTCTGGAGATCAAGGTCAGAGGAATCTTCTTCGTCTACGGAACATCCACCTTCTAGCTAACACATCCAATCCTAAGAGGGAGTTACCTTCCCCTTACGCAGAATTTTTGGACCTTTTTAGCAAGATGCAATCTGAGCTCTTACCCCCTCATCGTTCCTACGATTGTCCGATTGACCTGGTACCTGGATACACCTTGCCAAAGTCCAAATCTTATCCCCTCTCGTTGCCCGAGACAGAAGCCATGGATGAATATATTCGTGAGAACTTAAAGCGGGGCTTAATACGTCCTTCCAACTCTCCCGCGGGGGCTGGATTATTCTTCGGCAAGAAGAAAGATGGTACTCTCAGACCTTGTATTGATTACCGGGGCCTGAACCATATTACGGTGAAAAATCGTTATCCACACCCACTCATCTCCGAACTCTTTGACAGACTTCAGGTGGCCAATCACTTTACCAAACTTGACCTCCGTGGGGCATACAATCTCATCCGTATCCGAGAGGGCGATGAATGGAAAACTGCCTTCAACACCCGTAGCGGGCACTACGAATACCTAGTGATGCCCTTCGGTTTATGCAATGCACCTGCAGTTTTTCAGGACTTTATCAATGACATCTTTCGGGATGTCCTTAATCGCTTTGTAATTGTCTACCTGGATGACATCCTTATTTTTTCCCAAAACTTACAGGACCATATCATCCACACGAAGTTTGTGCTTTCGTGTCTCCGAGAGAACCGGTTGTTTGCCAAGATGGAGAAATGCCTTTTTCACCAGTCTACCACTTCCTTTCTTGGGTACATTATCTCCAACAGAGGCTTGGCCATGGACCCAGAGAAACTGAAAGCCGTAATGGATTGGCCACAACCCAATTCCCTCAAATCTATTCAGCGATTTTTAGGATTTTCCAACTACTACCGGAAATTTATTCGCAACTTTTCCACCATCATCGCTCCTATCACGGCACTGACCCAAAAAGGTGCAGATCCTGCATCTTGGTCACCCGAGGCAGCCACGGCTTTCAAAGCATTGAAACAAGCCTTTGTCTCTGCTCCCATCCTTCGACATCCGAACACTAATTTTCCATTCACCCTAGAGGTTGATGCTTCTGACTGTGGGGCTGGTGCGGTTCTGTCTCAGAAATTTTCTCCCTAGGACAAACTTCACCCTTGCGGGTTTTTCTCTAAAATGTTTTCTCCAGTGGAGAGAAATTATGACGTGGGCAATAGGGAGCTTTTGGCTGTCAAGCTGGCTCTTCAAGAATGGAGGCACCTTCTGGAGGGGTGAAAAGAGCCATTCACGATTCTCACGGACCATAAAAAACTGTTGTACATCGAGAATGCCCGCCGCTTAGGTCCTCGCCAAGCCCGCTGGTCGTTATTCTTCTCCAGGTTTAATTTTATTCTGTCATATATTCCCGGCACAAAAACATCAAGGCGGATGCTCTCTCTAGACAATTCTCTTCTGAAGAGAGACTGGAAAAGACTTCCGAGTCCATCCTTCCTGAACAAAGGATCCTAGCAGTTGCGGCGTTCAACAATCTTGAGAAGATCATCAAATCACAAAAACATCTTTCGACTGGTCTTGAGGTTCCGAAAGACACCTTGTACGTAGAGCCCAAGTTCGTTCCTGAGATACTTGACTGGGGACATGCTGCCCGCTCGGCAGGACATCCAGGATTCAAGAAGTCCTTGGATCTCATCCGTCGCACCTTCTGGTGGCCCAATATGGCCAAAACCATTCTCGAATTTACACGGTCCTGTCCGGTATGTGCACGTAACAAAATTCCTCGTCAGAAACCTCAGGGCCTTCTCTTACCTTTACCTATTCCGGAGCGTCCCTGGTCACACATATCGATAGACTTTATTGTGGAGTTGCCTAGGTCGAATGGTATGAACATCATTCTTGTATTAGTGGACCGGTTTTCCAAGATGGCACATTTTATCCCTCTCAAAGGATTACCCTCCTCACCTGCCCTAGCTGATATTTTCTCCAAAGAGATTTTCCGGATCAATGGGATTCCTATATCCTTCGTTTCTGATCGGGGCTCTCAATTCGTCTCCAGATTCTGCAGGAATTTCACCAAGAGACTGGGCATCTCATCTTCCTTTTCTTTTGGATATCAACCTCAATCTAACGGACAGACCGAGACTGTTAATCAATCCCTCGAGAAATACTTCAGGTGCTTCGTCTCTAACTCTCAGAATGACTGGGCAGAATTACTTATCTGGGCTGAGTATGCCTTTAATTCCTCCAGAAACGAGTCTACCCGTGAGACTCCTTTCTTTATCAACTACGGATTCCATCCGGCTCGCCTACCTATTTCTAAAATCTCCTCTGGAGTACCAGCCGTGGACGAGCACATCACTCTCCTACAGGACTCTTGGTCCAGAATTCAATCTGCACTGCAAAAAGCCTCCTTGACATCTAAAACCCAGGCTGATCGTCACCGCCGACCGGCACCCAACTACAAACCCGGGGACAAGGTTTGGCTATCATCCAAGAACATCCATCTCAAGACTCCTTCCCCTAAATTGGCACCTAGGTTTCTGGGTCCTTTTTCCATTGTGGAACATGTAAACCCGGTTTCCTTCCGACTTCAACTACCTCAAAGCATGAGAATCCTGAATGTCTTTCACACATCGCTTCTCAAGCCGTTCATCTCCAGTAGCCTCTTTCCGGACCACACTTCTAAACCAGACCCTGTGATTGTACAGGGTAACGAAGAGTACGAGGTCCAGGCTTTACTAGATTTCCGTCTTTCGAGAGGTAATGTCCACTTCTTGGTCCATTGGAAGGTTTTTGGACCCGTAGAGAGGTCGCGGGTACCCCTTAAAGACATTCATGCCCCCGGACTCCTCAAACGCTTCCGAAAGAAGTTTCCATCCAAACCATGGAAGGATCGTGCTGAGGCTGACCCTGAGTGGGGGGGGGGGTTACTGTGAGGATTCAGGGATCGCGGCGCCCGCGGCCCGGCCCCCTCTCATCTTATTTACCTCCCGCTGCTGAGGTGCGTGTCCCTCGCTGGCACCACTTACCTCTTGCTGCTCTGGGGGTTCCCTGCCGTCCCCGGCGGTCTCTCGCTCCTGCTAGCTCTTCCCTCTCCCATGCGGCTGCCGTGTGTCCCAGCCGCGTGCGTGAACAGCACGCGCCGGGTGAAGATAATTTATTCACTGCTCTAGCAGACACCCCCAGCAGACGAACAGGACTCCCTGCCAAAATAAGAGTTCTCACCTGCCTGCCAATCAAGTGGACCTATCCAAGATAGCTCCACGCACTCCTCCAGGTCTGCCTCCACTTCCGATTGGTCAGCCGCACTTTATATTGCCTGTCCTCCCACTCACTCATTGCTCGACATAGTTTCCACTTGGATTACTACTCTGGCATTCTCTCCCTTATTTCTCTCAGGTTACGACTTGGCTTGGCGGACGTCTATCTCTGGTTCTCGACCCCTGCTTGGACAAACGACCTTCCGGAATTCTCCAATCCCTGACCTTGGCTAAACGGCAACGACGATGGCACTTCTTTACCGGTTCCGGCAAGTATTGCTAGCTAACACCACCTGGCCTGGCAACGCCTAAACTCCACACTCCGGACACACTCCTTTTGCGAGGGATGGGTCTGGTATGCGGGCAGCACCGGCGTAACAGTATTCCGATGTACACACCGCGTGGTGTTCGAATAACGGCCGCTGCATCAATAGTACTGTCAAACTAGTCTATACTGGAACTACTGTATACTGGAACTTCTGTTAAATACTTTGTAACCAAATGGCTAGTGCTGCTCTCTCAGGAAAGAAAAAATCTGTGCCATACTTACCTGTATCATACTGTACTTGGTGTGCCTGTACTTACAATACTACAGTACAGTACTATACCATACTACCTTCCTGATGCTTGCCCATTACGCTCGATCACAATGGGCAACACAGTCGCAATATGGTCAATATATTTATTGCATCATTCCACGGTGAGTCCTTTTTGGAGGGTTTCACGACTTTTCGGATATGATCCTTCTGCTGATGCCAGACCATTTCGATAGGATTGAAGTCTGGCGATCTGACATTGGAGGGGATAAAAAGGACAATTAGTTAAAGAGATACAAAGTAAAAACAGTGGGAAAAAATGAGACACGGTTACCGCACTTACTCCGCTGGCGTCTTCACCCAGTTGATACCGCGCTCAAGAATATGCGCTGTTGACGCGGTGTGCTTCGGATCGTTGTCCTGGTAGAAACGGTGACCATCTGGGAACTCACGTGTGATGTATTCCACAATCTCAGGCACAATTTGCTCTTGGAAAAAAGCTTTATTCATGATTCCTATAACAAGAAAAGAAAAGTGTTCAAAAAACTGCACACTAGTACAGCACAGTGCATAAGGCAAAAGTGTGTGACTTATTTTATCTTCAAAGGTGACAACCCATCCTGGTTCACACATAGAGATGGCACCGCACACATGCATCTTTACTGGGTGTTTTGGTAGCGGCATCATACTGCTGCGGCCAAGTTTATTCGAGCATTTGCCCGTTCTTGGCCGCAGCAGTAGCCTGGCGCGCGCCCGAGAGTGACGGGCGCGCGCCGAAGCAGCGGAAGAGCGCCCTCCGATCGGGGCGCTCTCCCTACCGCTGCCGGGTCCGCCGGGTCCCCCGGAACCCCCTGCCGCTGTCCCGCGATCGCGGGACACCAGGGCTCCCTCGGGGAGCCCCTGGACGCGCGTGCTGGGGGCGAACGCTCCGGAAGACGCGTGACCGCGCGTCTATGACGCGCGGCACGCCGAGGGGCGGCCACTAGCAAGCCGGGAAATCTCCCGGCTTGCGGATCTGGCCGCAGAGTAATAAAGCGTGTCGGTAGTGTAGATATGCGACCTTTTTTGTGGAATGCAAAGGTGGCAAATCTCTCCAGCGAAACAGTAGACTCGTCAGTGAAGATGCAATCCTGGAAAGTTTCTCCACTGTCGATTCATGCCTGGGCCTGGACCACTCTCTTGATCTTGTTAACGTCCCTTATCATAGGGTACGATCTGTAATGACAAGGAATAATTTTATAGGTACAATACACTTTCTTAAACAACACTTTAACCTACTGTACTGTCCAGTACTAATGATTTGGATCAGAACAACCGTCTGTAGAGTATCTGTCCCCGTCCTGATTAGTTTCCTACGTAGGTAATGCGTGCACTGAGAAAAAATCACGCTGACACACGTTCAGTATGATAATGTCTGACTTTATTCCTACAGAGCCTGCGTTCATATACAGGGGCTGTAGGGGAGGGGGTTTGTATGCAAAAGAGCTAGACAGCTCAATGATTCTTTGTTAGGTCTCAGTCCTTGTATGGTCTTGTTGTTATGATTTATGGTCTTGTTTTTGTAGTTTTTGAACATATCAGCATTGGAGTAGAATTCCTCGGTGCCATCTTCCTTACTTGAAGGGAGGGGTAGCTGTGGTAGCCATTTTGAGTAAGGAATCATAGCAAAGTATTACAGATGAAGAAATAGGCATTTTATCCAATCCATCACAGTCCCCCCTAGAAATGTCTATTTCTGAGTCTGTCCCTAGATGTGTACTAACTCATCTGTCCAGATGTGCCTGGGAACTCATTTGTGCTGTACGTTAGACGAGTCATGGCTTGTCCATGACCCCCCTTGCCACAGACTTTGCACATAAGGAAGTCAGATGCTGTCCCTATGGATTTATACTATTGTACTTAACTGGGAGGGACTGTAACGGAGTAAATGGACCATCTTCCAAGAGTGGAGTATTATTATCTGACTGCAGAAAAAAGGTAGGAGTGCTATTGTCAACAGCTTTGGTCATGAACTTTTTAAAACATGGGAGAACACAGCAGACAATAATCACAAACAAAACAAAAATAATAACTATTGCGATGCCTATTTGGGCAAGAATCTTTTGCCATCCTGTCTTTCCTTGCTAGACCATTTTGTGGTCGGTATCCCCAATCTGTTCCCGTGTTCCATCCTACTGCTCCCCAGTAATCACATTCCTTTCCCCAGTAGGAATCCGTTACGCATATATAAATAGACCTGAAACCGGAATTGCTATATCGATTATATTGCCAATGTGTTGAGGGGCAGCGGACTATATTACAATAATCAAAGGAGAAGGTAGCTACATGAGTATTGGATGAATTATACCAAAACGTGACTACTCCTTCATGTTGGGTGATAGCAACATTTTGTGCCCCCCCTAGACCCAACAAGCAAAGGATATATATCATCATTTTCCTTCTGAGGTTTCCTCGTTGGGAGCTGGAACCTTCTTGCAATGAGAGGCGTGTATCCAGGTGTTCTTGCCAGCTAGCTTGACTGATGTCGCTGTGGTCAACAGAACTTGGAAAGGACCATCATATCTGGGCTCTAGGGAGTGCTTCCATACAAATTTCTTCACGAGCACCCAGTCTCCGGGCACGAGTCTATGAGTCCCGGTATCTAGATCTGGATCTGGAATAGAAGAAAACACTCGACCATGCATATTGGTTAGTCCTTGCGCTAGGGCAGTTACATATTTTGTCAAAACATCAGACTGCATCTGTAACTGCTGTGGGTAGTAACAACCAAGTTTGGGGGCAGTACCAAACAGTATCTTAAATGGGGATAGAGCATGTTCCCCTCGTGGGGTGTATCGAACACTGAACAAAGCAATGGGTAGACTATCTGGCCAGGGCATATTTGTTTCCTGGGCCATTTTCAACATTCTAGTTTTCAGTATGCCATTCATTCTTTCTACCTTTCCGCTACTCTGGGGATGATATGGGGTGTGGAAAGCAAGGGTGGTCCCTAACGCGGACCAAATTTCTTTAGCTAACGTAGCAGTGAAAGCGGGGCCTTGCAAGGTGTTTCTGCGGTGGTTTTTCCACACATCCTGGGTTACACTTTGCACAAATTGTACATAATTTGCAGAAATTACTAGTCATTGGGGTAATTCCAGGCGCCACATAGTATTTGTCGATCAGTGCATTCATAAGAGTCTTCGAGAGATGTGCTGCTCCATGTGCCCATTGTACCACAGCAGGATACAGTGCCCGTGGCAGACAGAGTTTCTTTTTGTACTCATAAATTCCTTCTTGGGGTGATGCACCTCTTTTCTTCCAGCTTTCCTTTTCTTCTTTTGTTGCAGATTCTTGCAACTTCTTCAGATATTCTCGATTCACTGGGAGGTTCTGCATTAACGGAACCATCCTTGTCGTGTCCACTTGATCTTCCACTTCTCGTATCCCGCTGGCAGCTTGTTTTGCCGCAGCATCCGCCAGATGGTTTCCTCTGGCTTCTTCTGTGTTCAGTTTCCCATGGGCTATTACCTTTAGGATGGCCATATGGCTTGGAAGGAGTAGGGCGTCCATCAGAGCTTGTATGGCTGAGCTGTGTTTCACTGGTGTTCCTGCTGCTGTCAGAAATCCCGTGGTTTGCCAAATGACGCCAAAATCATGTGCTACACCAAAGGCATATCTAGAGTCAGTGTAGATATTCGCCGTTTGTCCTTCTGCCAGTTTACACGCTGCAGTGAGGGCTTGTAGTTCGGCTTCTTGTGCAGATGCTATTGACGGTAGTGTGCTTGCCAGTAGGACCACAGAGTCTGTGGTGACCGCATAACCCGTATGGTAGGTGCCTTGTTGATCAGCATATCGAGAACCATCCACAAACAGGATTAGATCTGGGTTCTGTATCGGCTTTTCACTCACCGTGGGAAGATGAGCAGTTTCTAGCTTCATGAGTTCGAAGCAATCATGGGGTAGGTCGACTCCAGCTGTGCTTTATTCTTATTCGTGTCCCTGCACATCTCCCCCCTCGGGAAGTGGAAGAAGAGTGGAGGGGTTAAGCACTTGGCACCGGAGAACGGAGAAGGGTGACATTGTCTGGAATGAGAAGCGAGCATTGCAACCTGAGGTGTCTGGCAGTGAACAGATGTTTTGGCTGTGTCTGATTAAGAATAGCAGCAATGTCATGTGGTGCCAGGAGAATGAGGTCATGCCCTAGAACGATATCCGAAGTTTTATCCAGCAGTGCTTGAGCAGCAAAGACAGCATGAAGACAGGACGGTCCACCACGAGCCACAGCATCGAGACGGCTGGAGTAATAACCAATAGGTCGACATCGGCCAGCGTGTGGCTGTGTTAACATTCCAGTTGCATGTCCATTTCGTTCTGATACGAAAAGTTTGAAGGGTAAATCATAGTCTGGGGGGCCCAAGGCAGGGGCCGAGGATATTACCTGTTTGAGAACAGTGAAATTCTTGGAAGCCTCTGGGGTCATCTGGAAAAGATTTGTTGTTAAAACATCGTACAATGGTTGCATATTTTACTGCTTGAGGATCTTGAACCATTCTATACTTATCAGGTTCACCCTTCGCGGTGCGTTTCTTCACAGGGAAAAGAGGGGTATTGCAGTTTACGGGGAAGCGGGCCCCTTATTTGAGCTTTACAACAATGGGCGGTACCCTTAGGTGCCCGTTATCCTCAGGGCCGGTGGATCATAATTTGGACGGGATCCTATCCATGACAGCGGGCGGTATACTGGCAGCTGAGGGTTTGTCCGCTAATGCCAAAAGTATCGGAAGGGAACAAAGGGCAGAGACATCTGACTCCCAGAGCAGGGAGGTTACATCAATGGTGCCGTCCTCTGAGAATATTATGGAGGCCTGTAACCTGGATAAAACATCAGCGCCAAACAGATTAAGCGGGCAAGTAGAGGAAACTACAAATCGTGCAAATAGTTCAGGGTAGGGACCTATCTGTAGGGGTCGTGTTAATGGGCTAGAGCACGGTGTGCCATCTACCCCCACACATGAAACATCAATATCAGACAAATAGGAAGGGTCGGGTATGTCTGCAGCTCTAATTACGCTCCTGGCTGCACCTGTGTCTACCAGGAAGGGGGTGAGGTGACATACATTATTGGGGCGCCTTCTACCTGCTTGGGTGTCTGCCCATATAACCTTGGGCAGCGGTCGGGTACTGGGGGGTGTCTGGGGTTAGTATTCCAGGTCATGTTTGCCTCCTGTGCAACGGCCTGTGACTCACTATCTGAGTCAAAACTACCAGGCGTACTATAGTGGACACTGCTGCTGGGTCTGTGTGCTATTGTTGTGTCAGGGTAGACTTGAATCCCTACCGCTGGGGCAGTGGTTGTTTGGGGTGAAAGGGCTGGCATTAGGGGCACAGTCGGGGTGTAATAGGAACCATCCGCCTGCATCACAGGATATAGTTGTGCTACATAAACAGTCAAAATTGGTTTGTCATTCGTGGGCGGGGTAGTGGGTTGTATAGGTGGGGGTGATGCTGGAGCTGAGAGCGAAGGTAACAAAGGAGTGAGTATAGATAAATCAGTCACACCACAATTAAAACAATCTTCCCTCCCTTTTCTATCTCCTGCTCGGTCCATTTTTCTCTGGACAGCCTTGGTAACATTAAACCAGGCTTCTGCTATCTTCAGCAGGTTGTTATCATTCAAAATTCCTCTCTTTTCTTTCAATATCTTTCGCCACTCTTCTGGCTGTAACCTGCCTTTTGCTGCAGTAATACTACATACTTTAAACAGCCTACTGGCTTTATTTTTCACTTGTTATTATATTAACTTCTGTCCTGGCAATGATAAAATAAATGCAGCAGGACCCTTCTGTCCCTCAACAGAATTATTTTGACTCATACTAACGTAAGGTATGTTTCCCTGTGGGATTCAAAAAAAACACAAGACTGCTCTCCCTGAACTTCTCCCTCCCACAGAAAAAGACCCCTCTTTCTAGTTGCCATTAGAACAGAAGGAAAAATAATATTTTCTGGTTTTAAAAGACCCATTCGTGTGGCCAATACGAACAAATCTTTCAAAAATAAATAAATCTTTACCAGTTACCGGGAAAGCTGCTCCCATTCCTCTTCGTTCTGTTCTCTCTCTTTCTGCCACTAGGTGGCAGGCTAAGACTCATTTCCCTGTCTTACTTGCCTGTGCTCAAATGTTAAAACTGCACCTTTTTTTTTTTTTTTTTTTTTTTTAGCTACACTGCAATTACTTGCAAAAATGTCCTGCCTTTTTTCACTTAGAACACTTTCTAATTGTATCCCAATTTCTGCATATAAACTTTTCATAAAAATAACCCTCAATACTTACTTTCACAACACAATCATATGCCTTTATTATCTATCAGCAAATTCACTTGCCTATTTCTTTCCTATTCACTTTCTTTCTTTCTTACTGCAAAGCGTACGTTAACGCGGAAAAAACAGGAGTTCGGGCAGTTTAACGTCTAGGGGTTATCGCCCAAGCACCTATGGGCTATCTCTTCTACTCTCAACAATCCCCACCCGTCCTCATGAATTCTCAACACTAATACACAAACACATTTTGGACATAACATACAACTTGATTACGAGAGAGGGAAAGGTTGTTCAGGGATCAATCGACAGGATTCCGCGCAGTTACCAACCGTAACGCGCCTTTAACACCCCTCCCTCTGCAACGCGCCAACCACGCAGTCACTCCAGGGACCATGTGTTCCTCTCTGAACCGACTATACCTTACTCCCCCTTTACCCCTCCTTCCACCAAGTTTACAACGGACAATGACACGACCTCTAGTCAGCCAATAAAAATCCCACTACACTTCGGGCTCCAACTTGCGGCACTGTCTAACATATACAACATGTAAACATATACCGAGTGACAGATAGTCTAGGTAACAGGTTTGAGTTTAAAACGGGCTCTGGGCAAGATATCTACCTGTCTTTAGGTGACCTTCGGAGAGCCGTATGAGACACAGAAATAGACCAACAGCGGAGACAGTGCGTATCGGTAGATAATAAATGTTATCTTACCGTACTCCAGAGGTGATCAGTCTCCTGCCGCGTCCGCACTTGGTCCACCTCGGTCCCTCTGTGCACGGCTGTCTGTTGGTTCACAACCCAGGGCCCCACGTTAGAGCGCCAGCTGATTTGGATCAGAACAACCGTCTGTAGAGTATCTGTCCCCGTCCTGATTAGTTTCCTACGTAGGTAATGCGTGCACTGAGAAAAAATCACGCTGACACACGTTCAGTATGATAATGTCTGACTTTATTCCTACAGAGCCTGCGTTCATATACAGGGGCTGTAGGGGAGGGGGTTTGTATGCAAAAGAGCTAGACAGCTCAATGATTCTTTGTTAGGTCTCAGTCCTTGTATGGTCTTGTTGTTATGATTTATGGTCTTGTTTTTGTAGTTTTTGAACATATCAGCATTGGAGTAGAATTCCTCGGTGCCATCTTCCTTACTTGAAGGGAGGGGTAGCTGTGGTAGCCATTTTGAGTAAGGAATCATAGCAAAGTATTACAGATGAAGAAATAGGCATTTTATCCAATCCATCACACTAACCTCACATGTCCATATTTCCATCCAATTCTGCGTCTGATCTTCTTTATGCTGGTCTCGGATACAGTGAGATTGATTTTTCTGCAGAGTGTATTTGACCCTTAAGGCACTCTTCTCAACATTCTCTTCACTTATTTTGTCGACCAGAAGAGTTGTCTCCCAACAGTGTAAAGAAAAACAACAATCCTGAAGTTACAGTGCAGTAGGCCACAAGTACAGCACATCATTTACACTAAACAATAATAGATAGATACTGTATACTGTATTATATAGTAATATAAATAAACAGAAATAACTATAATATTAGATATATCTTTACTATATAGTAATATTAATATGCAGCAATATAAACAATAATAGATAGATATACTGTATTATATAGTTATATAAATATACAGAAATAACCATAATATTAAATAGATCTATACTATATAGTAATATTAATATGCAGCAATACTGTATAAACAATAGTAGATAGATATACTTTATTATATAGTTATATAAATATACTTGCGCGTTAGTTACCGTTGGTGTCCTCGTGCATGATAGCACACGGTGGTTGTTCGTGAAACGAGGCCAGAAGCAGCTAACCAGCGTTGGATATCTGCAATTCATTGTCCGCTCGTGTACATCACCTTAATTCTCATGCTGAGATCCTTTGAAATCTTTTTAACAGGCATTGCTGCGAGTAGAAAGAAATACAAGCACAGGAATGTATATTCAATGTTTAGTCGATGTGCATTCAATGTGCATTGGATCCACAAAATGGATGGTGTATTTATACGTTAATGACTCACATTAGAGTACGCCCACTTTTAACACCTGCACCTCGTCACCATGCATAAAAGGTTGCACACTTTGCATAGCCCACCACTCGATGATCTGTATCTGAACTTTCCCTTGTCCAGATACTGCATTATGCCATCTGCTTCCATGGATCAACCCCGATTCTACGAACGCAGGAACCCACTCACCTCTGCCGTGCCAGTCATGCAGAAAAAGCGAAAGGCGGCAGCCGTTTCCAAGCCAAGGCCAAAGCGAAAGGCTACGGCTAATAAAGAAAACCTTCTGCTTACCCCAAAGGATAAGGGTTTTAATACACGTAAGCTTTATTATGTCAAGAAGAAATTCGATGACACTCAAAGCAAAACAAATGGCAGCCAATAGATCGAACCCGCAGGCCACTTCCTCGATTACGCTTCGACGACTCTGCCACTGCTCTCCCGGAAATCCACAGCCCATCTTCTCCACTACTTGTTCACGATGCTGCCGCTGCTCTCCCAGAAATCCACGGGTCAGTTTCTCCATTATGCTTAGACGACTCTGCCGCTTCTCTACCGGAAATCCACAGGTCACTTTCTCCATCCCTCTTCGACGACGCTGCTGCTTCTCTCCCGGAAATCCACAGGTCACCTCCACCATCCTTCTTCGACGACAGATGGAGAAGATGGATCAACGGATGGAGAAGATGATCAACGGATGGAGAAGATGGATCAACGGAGGGAGAAGATAGAGACTGACATAGCGGGGATACATAATTTGCTCGGAGTTCATGCCCCTGTATCTCTGACGCCAGAGCAGGATGGTGGCATGGATGGGATGAATGGGACCTTCGACAGCCTTCCATCACAAAGCGCAGCCCCTCCACCAGAAGAATATGTGTACATGTATGCCGTTGACGAGGATGACATGACAACCCCGTCAAGACCACGCCAGGAGACAACACGGCAACCAAGACAGGAGGAAAGCATCCTCCCAGACAACCTACCCTCGCCCACCGCCACAAGCACACCCGCTCCCAGAAGAACACCCACTGCCAGAATCCAACCCACATACACTTGCATCGATACGGTGCCTGACATCATCCTGCGCGAGCTGCTCAATCCACTCAGGGAGAAGTATAGGGTGATGAGTGCTGGTTTACCCCAGAAGTATGGCATGTTAATTTTCAAGCACCACGTATCCTACTTTGGTGTACTGCGGGTGGGCCAACAATGTAAACTACGAAGGAAATCGCGAAAAAAGGGTGCTTCCTGAAAATTTAAGAAGTACTATTGTGGAGGAATTGCGGCGCTGTTTTTCAATTACAGATCCTGTAATGAAAATCGTGAGAGACGCCATAAATGGCATTTTGCGTCATGCAAGGCATCGACCTTGAAAGGTCAATCTGGTGGGGATTGAATTTGCATGACTGTTCAAATGTTGTTTATTTTTTGACTTGTTGCTTGTTTTAACTTGTATTAATAAAGAAATGTTTTTACTAACACCATACTGTTGTGCTGTAAATGTTTTGACTTTCTGTACTTTAATAAAGGAGATGTTGCGTGTTTTAACTTGTATTAATAAAGAAACGTTTTTACTAACACCATACTGTTGTGCTGTAAATGTTTTGACTTTCTGTACTTTAATAAAGGAGATGTTGCTTGTTTTAAATTTTATTAATAAAGAAATGTTTTTACTAACACCGTACTGTTGTGCTGTAAATGTTTTGACTTTCTGTACTTTAATAAGGAAGATGTTGCGTGTTTTAAATTTTATTAATAAAGAAATGTTTTTACTTACACAAGACCTGCACAACTCCAGTCCTCGAGGGCCGCAAACAGGCCCGTTTTTTAGAATCCTGAAAACCGGGCCTGTTTGCGGCCCTCGAGGACTGGAGTTGTGCAGGCCTGACTTACTGTACTGTTCACCATCCTACTGTAAAAGTTTTTACTTTCTGTACATAAATGTTTTTACTAGCAGTACACCATACACCTGTAAATGTTTTGAAATGCTGTACATTTTAAATGTTTATAAATTGTATTTGTAAATAAATGTTTTTACTTACTCCATAAATGTTTTTGTACTTACTCCACCAATAAAAGAAAATGTTGATTTGTTTTAAATGGTTCCAATGTCTCCTTTTATACTGTAACAAAATACAGTGTTTCTAGAACATACAGTACAGTACTTTCCAGGCATACTGTACAGTACTGTACTGTATACTGTAGGCATGCTCAGTACATTACAAGAGTAATAAAACAATATATGCTGTACGGGTATAGAATACACATATGTGTCATGGGAGAGGGGGTTTGGCCGGTATTAACGGGGTTACACCCCATTTTGCCACCTCCTGCTCTCACTGGGAGGCGAGGGATTAACTGGAATGATGTCCAGTACTGTAGTTATGCCCCTGCTTCAGCACCAACTTTGTATCCCCCTGTGAATATGTATTGTTCCCATTCCAGTGTCTGCACCGACCCATACACTGGGATCTATGCGGAAGGGAAAGGGTTAATGTTAATTCTGTGTTTATGGCCCTTTGTCCCTTTTCCTGCCTTTGCAGGCTCCATTTTGCAGTCTCTCCAAAGGTGGAGATTCCGGCGATATTGGCCTGATATCGTAGAAGACCTGCAGGTGGCGCTCGAGAGGAGGAGCGGCGGTTCCCCATTGAAAGTGAATGGAGTAATGCAGTTCAATGAGGATTCCTGGAAGCCGACCTCCAGAGATGAGCTGGCAGTCAGCCAGACTGCAAAACCGCAAGAGCGGAAACATTGTCAAAAAAGAGCTTTGATCGCGCAATTGGCGTTGGAACGAGGGCCTCGGTCAAGTTCACGGCCAATTGATGTGGGGACTTCTGTTGTAGGGCACCTAGAAATAAAATTCCTTTAGCCCCTAGATGCTAGGAACCCCCTCACTTGACCCCAACAGGGTTCGACAAGTACATGGCAATTTCCAGCCCTCTCCCCTCAACCGGACGGAGTAGGGTTTACTGTTAAAAAGTGTGTGTTTCCCATTGACTTCAATGGTAGCGGAGGTCCCATTGAAGGCTATGGCCGCACCGGCCCTAATGATTCTAATGGAAGAAAGCCGCAAGGCTTTGAAACGGCTAAGTCCAAATGTGTATAAAGTGTAAACCTATATCTCCAGTTCTGTGAGTACCAGAGGGCTGGGATTTTGGTCGTATGTAGTCACTGTTCCGGCATGACTGCATGGCCATTTCCAGCCCTCTCCAATCAACCAGACGGAGTATGGGCAAATGTGAAAATTGTGATTTCCCCATTGACTTCAATGGCGGAGTTGCTCCATTGCAAGCCTATAGCGGCGGAGCCCATTGATTTCAATGGAAGAGTGAAATGCAGTGATTTATTTTAGCTTATAGCGGAGAATCCTGCATTAAAGTTAATAGGGGATTTTAACTTGATTTCTGTATCTTCGGTTCTGGGGGTCGTGCAAGGCTGATATTTGGCCACTATGGCAAGGGTCCTCCGGCATGAGGACCTGGCAAATTTCAGCCCGCTCAGACCCACAGAATGGATTATTTTAATATGTGTAGATATTAAAGAATGTACTGTTTTGCAAGGCTGGTATAAAAGCCCGGGAAAGTTACTGGCTCTGCTTTATGTTAATGCTCAGGAGGGCGACCCTTTGTCTACAACAGTCCCCTGATCAAAGGTAAAACCACCCTGATTGTGTACAATTGGGTGGAGAAAAGCAGAGATTGAGTGGTCTGTAAGTGTTGTAATTCACACCTACAGACAAAGGTTTTTCTGTCCCAGGCAAACCTTGAGGAGCCTAGCCTTTTGGGAGGGGGCTAGGGAAATGAGCCCATGATTAGAATAATGCACACCCAGTGGGCAGGTATTAATTTGCCTCTCAAGTGAGGTGGCAAGGAGGGATTGGGTGCAGATAATTGTCATCCAATGCCTTGCACCTCATGTTAGGGTATGGGGCTGAAACTCAATATAAATGAGTGTAAGCTCTATGCCCAGTGTCTTTTTCGTGATGTCTTCATTTGTATCCTGTATTGCTGAATTAATTGCCAATCCTGTACCTGATTGCTTCATTTTCCAACACCTAAGTTAGTGCTATATTTTGTCTGTTATTTGTATCATCTTGTGTGTTCACCTATCTAAGGAATAAACTATATTTATTATATCTCAGTCGTGTTCAATTCAACCCAGATATTTGGTGTATATTATAACCTATCACTAGCTACCGTGACAATATGTACTGGAATACATGTAGAATAAATGCATACTTTTTATTTTTCGAGTTTATTATTCAGTATACAGTATATATCCCTCCATTTGCCGTTTTCCACATGAGATGACAAAGTTTTCTTTTCTGAGGAAAAAAAAGTAAAAGTTTTACTGTAATGGTCAGTCAGTCCCCTAAAGAAGTTCCCACAGTCAGTCCCACCAATAATTTTCTCGGGGGGCATCTCCTGTTCACATGCGTATGCGCCTACTGTTGATGTGATGACACGCATATGCGTTTCAAGAAGGTTCCAATGCGCATGCGCCTAGCTTTCCACCAATTGTTCAGTATCTACTGTAGAAGCTTCTCAGTCAATGATATTTCTTACAGGAGAATCGCTTGACTGTGCATTGATATTGATATTTCAAAAACAGAATAAAATACGACAACATTACTCACCATAGACTTTGCCAATCAGCTGCGCCGAGCCACTGCCAGTCCCGTATTCTTGATTATACACGTAGTTGACAGGTGACAGCGGGACTACTACACCTGTAGTCAGCTGATGAGGCTGGAAATCGTTTTGGTACATGCAAGCTTGCTGGAATCTGTACGCTAAATCCGGCTCAGGCTGCAGGTATCCGGGAGGGGAAAAACAGCAAGGTGTTGCCTGTCACCAGGTTTTCACTGATTGTCGGACCGTTTTTGGAAGCCGGTGCTGGCGCTGGCGCATTGCTTGCCTGTGACTGACATTTCTTAGTTGGTTTTAACATGACCTTTCACCTTTTAAAGTCTCCATGATCAAAGATACGGGAAAAATCTGGTGCTACATACCAATGTGTGCTTTAACACCGTGTGCAGGATCAATACGAAAAAAACACGGATCGATACATAACTTTTTCCTTTTTCCCCGCTTCCACACATGAGCATCTGGTGAAAATTTGTAAAAGTCATAGTTTTCGATAAAATACTGATAAATTTGACCAACTGTTGCCATCTTATCATCTGTTGCATTAATCGTGGCCCATATTAAATAAGCGTATGTTATGTCGGGTTTTTGGAACACGGACTGCAGTGGTGCACTCATCTCGGAACTCTCAGGACAATAGAATACCAGACACTGCGCATTTAGTTTTTAATATGAAAAGCCTAAATTGATACGTTATTGTAACTTCTTCAGTACCAGGTCAATTTACAATGGACCACTGTGGTATTTTTTTAAACACCTGCAAGTCGACACATTACTGAAGCGCATGCGCATTACAATTCATGAATATCTGCCACCTGGCGGATGCGCGAAGTATTGCAACCAATTAAATTTGAACCATTATCAATAAACACATCAATAAACATATCAACCACGGGTGACGCCGGCATGAATGCAACATGGACGCGGTGAAGTGCGTGGCATTCGGAAAAAATCCCGCAAAAAATTCGGAGATGTTGGAGAATAAAAGGGGCCGTGGCTGTAGCAGGCATTTTGGGTGAGAAACTGGTGAAAAGTGCCTTTTGGCCACTTATTGCATAGACCCCTATAAGATTTCGTAACAGGTCTAAAGACTTCGTAAGAGCTGAGGTTCCAAGTACCAATACCACAGTGGCAGAATGAACGAACCAGCTCTGTTGGAGTACACAGTGTTGGCAACTTGCACCGCTGACTGAGTTTCCAGCTCTGTTTGCTTGCAGCTCCCACTCCTAGGAAATCCTAGAGACTCTGTTTTGCAAGATTTCGTTTTGGGAATAAGATATTTTGTTTGAAACCATCCCAGTAAGTATATTTTCAGTCTAATTGTGTAACATAGTGTGTATGTCATTTGTGGAAATATATTACAATGAATTTCTTCGCTTTGATATCCCGGGTATAAAGATGTTAAAAGTGCTAGTCTCCCATGACAGGTTTTTTTCTGGTGGCAGCATTGGGATAAGATTGAACCTATGGTATAGCATCCTGCGGGATCCTATAGCATAGCAGGAGACTCGAAGATTGCGAGCTCCCAAAGCAAGTGGCAGCATACACACGTTACACAAGACCACCAAAAAATATAGTTTCACCTTTGTCCCATAATTTTGCGCCTGCAGGTGCAGGTGAACAACGATAAGCGATCTGAATGGTTCCAGTCCTGGGATCGTGCTCGAGTCGTGGACCGGTGTGAAAGTTATGGACTACCGATCAAAGGTACAATTGGAGGAGGACTTGGAACAGCATAAAGCCATCATTTCTTCACCTTAGGGCAACGAGCCCTTACCTGCAGCTGCAGTGATTACACTTCAGCCCCCCAGGGTGCAGGAGTTTCATCTATCCCCAGAGGGAGATGTACATGGGAAGGGAGAGGGCGAAGACTGGGATAATTGTGAAGGTCTGGTTCTTGGGAGTGCGGCCGGGGTAGCCCCCATGGCTACTGGACCCGCCACCCCTGGAAACACTGAAATTCTTGTCTCATGGGGAGAGAGGGCTACAGCAGATGAGAGGATTTGGAAGCTTGCTGCAGTACAAGGTAATGTGTCCCCTCACTCCGACCTAATCAATGGGGAGCAAGACTTTCCCGAGTGGATCACCACAGTTTTAACAAGTTTGTGGATGGCACCAACAAAATAGATGGATTCCTCAGTGACTTTGAAACCCATTGTCATAGATACCGGGTGCCACCACAAGACTGGGCGTTGCGATTACACCCCTTGTTGTCCGGAGTGGCCAAAGAGACTGTGCAGGTAGAGTGAGGGCAAGTGCGTGTTTGACAAGCAGTGAGACACCCATAGTAAATACAGATAATAATAGAAAACTTCTAAAGACTAAACCAAGTGGGCGCAGAAAGGAAGGAGCAGATAAGATAATAGTAAAGGCTGAATAAAACTTACATGCATGCTTGCTAACAAAAGAACCTAACTGAAATATCCTAAACAAAATAGCGCAAGACCTACAAAATGCACACATAAAAAATGACAAATAACATAGTTAACAAGTGAAAAGTGATTATAGCCACTAAAGGACCTGAATGAGGATCACCTGTTGATGGATGCTGCCTAGGGGACCCCAATAACAAATTTCTCAAAGAACCTGTTATAGAGGTAACACCATACACAAATGAAATCCCCGGCGCATGGAATGGACAGACAACAGAATGGATTACCACTAAAGTTGACAAGTTTCCAATAGATATCCACAGTTGATAAAAGTCTGGATATTTTCCATATAAAAGTTCTGCTCCAGTGCTGTCCTCCTCAGCGAACAGCACCGGAGCAGCAGAACTTTTATATGGAAAATATCCAGACTTTTATCAACTGTAGATATCTATTGGACTCTTGTCAACTTTAGTGGTAATCCATTCTGTTATTATTTATTTATTTTATTTATTTATAAAATATTTTACCAGGAAGTAATACATTGAGAGTTACCTCTCGTTTTCAAGTATGCCCTGGGCACAGAGTTAAGACAAATAATACATGGTTACAAATACAGTTACATAAATGAACAGGGTATACATTATATACAAGACATTGCATGCAGAGTTAAAGAAAATATATATTATGGGAGTATGAAACAGTTACAGACCAGATTAAAATGTGATACAGCCTTAGATTTGAAAGAACTTAAACTGGTGGTGGATGTGAGAGTCTCTGGTAGGTTGTTCCAGTTTTGGGGTGCTCGGTAAGAGAAGGAGGAACGGCCAGATACTTTGTTGAGCCTTGGGACCATGAACAGTCTTTTGGAGTCTGATCTCAGGTGATAGGTGCTGAATGTGGTAGGGTTGAGGAGCTTGTTCAGATAGCTGGGTAGCTTGCCCATAAAGAATTTAAAGGCAAGACTGGAAAGGTGAACTTTGCACCTAGACTCTAGTGATGGCCAATCTAGTTCTTTGAGCATTTCACAGTGATGTGTGTTGTTGTTGCATTGGAGAACAAAACGATAAATTGAATTGTAGAGGGTGTCAAGTTTGCTAAGGTGGGTTTGAGTTGCCGAGCCATATACTATGTCTCCATAGTCAATAATTGGCATTAGCATCTGCTGTGTGATACGATTTCTGACCAGGAGACTTAGGAAGGATTTGTTCCTGGAAAGTACCCCTAGTTTGGCATAGGTCTTGGTTGTCAGGGTATCAATGTGCATTCCGAATGTTAAGAGGGAGTCAAACCATATGCCCAGGTATTTAAAACTAGTGACAGGGGTTAGGGTGGTGTTAGCGTTAGTTTTAATCAGGAGCTCAGTCGCTGGAAGCTTTAAAAATTTAGTCTTGGTCCCAAATAACATTGTTACAATCTTGTCAGTGTTTAAAAACAGTTTGTTTTGGGATGTCCAGTTTTCAAGTCTCAAAAAGTCAGACTGAAGTATGTGTTCAAGGTCATAGAGGCTGTGGCTGTGTGCATATTGGATTGTGTCATCTGCATACATGTGTATTGAGGCTTCCTTACAAGCTGTGGGAAGATCATTAATGAACACTTAGAAGATTAGGGGCCCCAGAACAGAGCCTTGCGGGACACCACAGGTGATATCCAGGGGGTTGGAGTTAGAGCCTGAGATAGACACTGTAGAGGGAGAGGGGGATGGGCCCAGTATTAAAGGGGTTGCACCCCATATGGCCACCCCCTGACCTCACCAGGGAGGCAAAGGGTTAACTGGACTGCGGTTCATGAATGTGGTTTTTACCTTGCTGCAACATGAAAATGTGTGTTTCCCTGCTTTAGTGTATTATCACCATGTAAGTGTCTTAACCATACAAACAATGGGAACCAATCGGGAGGACAAGGGTTAATAGTTAGGAAGTGATTATAGCCATTTGTTTAATTTTCCCGCCTTTCAGGCACCATTTTGCAGAGTCCCATAGGTCGCCATTAGAGCTCCATTCAATTCAATGGCGGATCTAGCAGTTTTGGACCTGTTTCCCTCGAAGACCAGCAGGTGGCGTCCGAGAGGAGGAGCGGCGTTTTCCCATTGTAAGTCAATGGGCCCATTGACTTCAATAGAGATTCCTCGACGGCGATCTCCAGGAATAGGTTGGCAGCCATTCAAACCGCAAAACCGCAAAGAGGAAACATTGTCTAAAAAAGAGCTTTCATCACTGTTAGTTCAAGGTCAACGATAAGTGGCGTGGGAATCTTAGGTTCTAGGGCACCCAGGAATAAAATTATTTTTGCCCCTAAACCCTAGGCCTCCCCACACTTTACCACCACCGGGTCCAAGAATCCAGGACCCCCAGAAAGGGTCGCGCTGGCCGAGCGGGTCATGCCATAGGCTTCAATGGCGGCGAGAGAAGCAGCGCGAGAAAACGGCTAAGTCCAAAACCCTGAAAAGTATAAGCCAATATCTCTGGTTCTGGAGGGACCAGAGGGCCGGGGTTTGGGGTGCCTGCAGTCACTGTTCCGGCATGACTGTAGGTCCATTCTCGACCCTCTCCGTCCAACCCGACGGAGTATGGACCACCGTAAAGGTCCGTAAGTTTTCCCCATAGACCTCAATGGCGGCAGTTTCCCCATTGACCGGCTATGGCGGAGACGTCCCATAGACTTCAACGGCGGCGGTGCCCCATTGTAAGTCTATGGCGGCGGACTCCCATAGGCGCCAATGGCGGAGTTTCCCCAT